>NC_041726.1:8343663-8626163 GCF_900700375.1 Denticeps clupeoides | reverse complement strand
AAATGATTTCTCTTTTGAAGATTCCCCCCCGCGAGGCACTTCAGGTGATCGGGTGCGAGAACAGCAAGGCGTTTCAAATGACAGATTCATCATTTACGAAAAAAAAAAACAAAAAAAGTGTGCCGGGCGTAATTGGGCCTCGGTTCAAAGAGCCGGCGTGGGCCGCGGGATTCTTGTTTACTGCGGCCAATCACCTGACAGGCAGGTGTGGCCAATGTGTCGTCCCGCATTCGAAATCTGAATTTCACCAAGAAAACAAAGTCCCGCCTCCGGACCAAAAGGGGCGGGGCTGCAGGGAAATAGGAACAACTCCCTTGGACCCAATTCTCCGGAGGGACGAAAAAAAAAAAAAATCTTCAAAAGGTCTTTTTTTTTTTTTTTCATTCACGCAAACAGTCCAAAGTTTTTCAATTTCGTCACAATATTATCGCGCTCACAGCTACGGCTCGTGTTCTAAATCCCAGATGCGCTGGTACGGGAGGCTAAACTTCCTGGTAGACGGAGAGCGGTTGACATTGTCAATCACGACTCTCAGGGAACACTTCATGTGACACTTGACAAAGACTTCAGAACTCACGTTAGATTTAGAACGAAGCGTAATAAAGCGGAACAAGTGGGTGTGACCATTACTCACCGGTGCTACTGTCTTCTTCATCGGGGTTTTTGTGCGAACAGCCCTCGCTGGTTTGGACTCCTGGGACAACCGCGGGTTTCTCCTCGCTTGTGAGAGGCTCGGCGTCCGCAGCCAGGCCCCCACCCTGCTCGGCCCCCAGACTGCCGTCCAGTAACCCTGATGGTGGAATGCACATCAGAGACACACTCAGTCAGTCCTCAAAAAACACAGATAACGTCATGGTTCCATGAAAGTAAGGAAATTCAGCAGTAAATGCTGAAGAGGTAAATCAATATTTGATCCGTGTTGGACCTACGGAGGGGTTTGTCAAAAATTTGCTTGGAGCTTAAATAAACAGTTGTTTCGTTTTCACTGTTTTGTATAGGACGGTACTAAAAAAAAGTATTCTAAAATTGAGTATTTTCACGGTACGAATAAAGGAAAATGAACTGAAAATGAACAAATGAAAAATAAAGACTCTCCTGTCAGCCGGAGCCAAGGCCTGACAAACGTTTTTTATTTTTATTTTCACGGCTTAATATTTTGGCTCATGAACTGTCATTTTAAACATTCTAGAATTTTCTAAATTCATGCTACAGTGTCTGAGGTCAGAGATCAATTAGCCTGGCGGTTGAGGAAGCGGACCCATAATCAAAAGGTTGCCGGTTCGAATCCCAAACTGTCATGGTGCCACTGAGGTGCCACCGAGCAGAGCACCGTCCCCACACACTGCTCCCCGGGCGCCTGTCACGGCTGCAGTGTCATCAAGGGTGATGGTTAAAAGCAGAGGACACATTTCATTTTGTCACCGTGTGCTGCGCTGCAGTGTCAAAATGACAATCACTTCACTTTCACATATCATATCTTTATCTTATTTTTTTTTCCATACGTGCATGATATTTTTTTCAAATAATTCTTTTTATTTAAATTTGTCCCCCTGCTACCGGGCAGACTGGATGATTTTCTCCGGGCGGAGCGCCGACTCCTGTCCCCGCTGTCTGATTAATTCCCCCCTTGCGGCTTCCAGCTTTACCAAACAATCTGGCTCATTTGCATGTTAATGTTTCTGCGGCGTGGCACCTGAGTGGAGTCGGGTGGAGACGTTTGACCTTTGCCCCTCTCAAGCTGTTTACGGTCTACGGGCCTGTAATGGGTATGGTGCTTCAAAAAATTCAAACACTAAAAATGACTTTAATTACTTCATTTAAATTGTTTCTATATCATTTTATATCCATATAATCCGTATCGAGACATTATGAAAATCTATAAAATGAGAATTAAATGTAATCGTTATATACCCGCTATCCTATTTTTTTCATTTCATATAGACATGCAGCACTATATTTTATTCAGATCAATTTAATTATGTAAATATGCGCGTTTTTATGTGAGACGTGTTCTGCTGGCCGGACGCAGGTGCCCAGATTCGGTCGGACGGGAGCTGGCACGCTGAAAGCGGCGATTCACCCGGAACGCGCGGCGGCCGGGGGAACCGGGGCGAGGAGGAACGCCGGGAAATGATCCGAGCGCGGCCTAATTTCATGGTCGGATTCGCCGCCCGCCTGCGATGTGGGAGGCGCGTGTTGGCCAGGCGATAGCAGCGCCGTACTATCAGCCACGGCCAAGGCCGTATCACAGCCGACGCCCCTCAGCAGGTCCCCTAATTAGAGGTGAGGTAATTGAATCTGACAGGACAGAGGCACCATGAAAAGTCCCAGCAGTCCCAACTTCACCAGGCCATTCACACACAGACACACACACACACTCCGAGCTCGGCCAAACACCTGCCTCTGCAACACAGTCCACCATATGTGTGTGTGTGGGTGTGAGAGAGAGAGTTCTCAAATTATGCAGAACTGAGTCATGTCTCTTTCACACACTCACACACACACACACACACACCACTTGATGGATGAATTAGGGTAACAGCTGCTGTCCCTCTGATTTTATCCACCCTGATCAGGGGGGTCAGGGGGGTCTGTGGCTTCTGCGTCACACAGCTTCACACACACACCACATCACTTGTTAAAAGTCCTTATCCTTCTGCTTCCTGGTTAAAGTTCCCACACAAACTAGTGCACTTTGTGCACTCTGACCCTGTGTTAACATCAACAATACAAGCGACAATAATTACATAATTATTACTCAGTCATAAGTAAAACTAAATTATGACAACATGTTTGAATGAAGCTGATAATCAAAAACACTTTGTTTCTGAGTGAGTGTGTGTGTGTGTGTGTGTGTGTGTGTGTGTGTGTGTGTGTGTGTGTGTGTGTTAGCGCATGCGGTGATTAGAGGCCTACTGGCGGCGGAGCAGCTACGAGACCAGCAGAATCCTCAAGTGCGGTTTGCTGGAGAGGCGCTTAAGCCGCACCGTCCACAGCCCCATCACCCGCCCAGAATTCCGTCAGGACCGATTTTCCAGCGCGCGCTCCGGAAGTCCGGTGAGCGGAAAAAGCCTCCTAATCCTCCCGTCAGCCCCGTCCCCTGTCACCGTCCGTCTCACACGTGGAGCCGGCACTTATTTCTTCTCCTATTCCATCCTTTTTCATACACAGACTGAACTTTATTTGCTGAGGCATGTTCCTTTTTCGGATGTCAAAGGTCAAATTAACCCATATTCATATTAATGAATATGCATTCATTTCAGATGTCAAATGAATGCATATTCAGCCATTTTAATTCCACCGCCAGAACAGATATTGTACTTTGGGAGGTTGGGAATTTCGCTTTGTTCCGGAACTCTGTCGAGGACGCATCTTCATGCAGCTGCGGCGTCTCACCATTCACAGCCCAACCACTACGAAAACAGTGCAGGTCAGTTGGTACAGCGGCCGTTAAAAATGGTAAAAGTGGCCGTTGTATTTAATCCTGGGACGACTGGAATCACGTCCGATGTCTCAGAGGCACCTTCGGAATTCTCGCTTTATTCCACCATCTGCTGGGAGGCGGCGGGCGCCGCCGGTGACCAGGCCTCGGTCCAGAGCCAGGCTTTCTGATGCAAACTTCAAGCACTTGATGAATTTCAAAGTCAGGAGGGGGGGAGCGTGAAAAAGCCTTTTCTCCAGCCGCCGGACGAGATGGGAGGGAGCTTGATGAACATCCGCCAGGCCCTTTCAGGCGTTTATCTCCGCGGAGGGAGCGGGCACTCCGTAATCCGTTCCATGCGGACGGGCGCCAGCCGCGCATTTAAGATACATAATCTCTTTAGGTGGAGACCAAATCAATTCTCTGGCCGTGGACCTTTCATGGGATGAGTTCATTCAACTTCGCCCTGAAGTTACACGATTATTCAAACCCAGAAAAAAGCAAAAATCCTACGAGAGTGTGTGGCCTACGCGAGCGAACCTCACCCGTATAACAAGAACTGATCACAGACGCCACACAGCAGATGTTAGATGCAGCCTGTAACAGCACAGGATGGACATGTCTGTAGTCTGGGCTTTGGCCCTGCAAATTGTAGAAACTGTCTGGATGTTGCCACCAACAATAATCATGACGTGAAGATGCGCGCTTAAAAAGCTCTAAAATTGTGACACTTGCCCCGGCAGTCCCCTGCCACTAGTGGCCGCCACTTAAAAGTCCCCTAACATAATCATTTTTTCTTTTTTGCTTTTATATCAGTCTTGTTGGTCTCCTAATACTGTATCTAAAGTCTCTTTCCGAAATTCAGCCTTGGTGCAGAATTACAGCCCCTTTTAGCTAGAACCACAATGAGATTTTTACCAGGATGTGCCGTTTTGGTGTCTGTGATAATGAGGAGGAGAGAGGCGGGACGAGGAGGAGGGCGCCATTCACGGAAATGACGTCATCAACACCACTCACCAATCACAATGTGCGGTGCGGACAGGACGTCGTGTTGCCTTTCCCCCCATAAGGGGACAAATTCCAGATGGTGAAGCAGAATGGCCACAGCACTCTTTACACCTATCGCCATTTCTTGCCACTACAGGACCACAGACATGCTGTGTTAAATAATCTCGCAAAGTCCAATTCTCATATTGGGGACCTTTAATATAAAATTGCTTCGTTTCATTTCATTAGTTCTTCACTTTTACAGTTGTTCTAATTCTGTGCTCCTTTGTCTTATTACCTATTCAACCGTCTATACATTTCCTATGTTTACTTCATAGAGTTGACAATTATGCAAATTGTGCTAATTACACAAACGCTTACATTGTGTTTCCTTGCTGATATATTGCCATGTTGATTCATTGCACCACTCCTCACAGTCATTGGGCACCAACAGCACCCATGTCACCAAGCTCCACCACCTGGTTTCGGATTAAGTTTCGGAGTGTCATCTTTGCAAGATACCGTTTATGAATTTTGGGCTATAAAAGAAAAAGAATTTTGTAGAATTGTAAAAACAAGAAGATCTTGTTCCAGCTTTACACCGGTTCTCCACCTGCAGTGGCTCTATAGAGAATGTTGAAAAAATGTCATTTTTGCCAAAGGCACAACTGGCAATGAGCGGCTTTCCGGTTCAGCCACGTTTAAAAGAACCATGAAGGTGCTTTCATCCAAAAGCAACCTTCAAAGAGTCAGACATACATTCTCTCTCCACCAATCTGGAGCATCATCTGAACTTCCCCAGGAGCAGATGACCCACCGAGGGTTCTTGGATTCTCCCAGATCTTCTTCATTCTCCGGTCCCAGGCGGAGTTACCCTGCGGCCGCTGCCAGCGGTGTGTCGAAGACGGTCAGCCGGTCGCTGTTGATAGAACTTCATAGCACAGCTCTGCCGCCTGACTTGATTTCAGGAATCAGGAACGAAGCGCTCCGGCACAGGCCACCCCCCCCCGTCCGCCGTACCTTCTCGCTCCGTGACTAATTAGCGGAGAACAGATGCTGCTGAGAGAGTTGGCTCGCCGTGACCCCTCTTCAAACAGAGCCGATCTGCCGAGATAGACACCTGATCTGAGCGGCATCAAAGCCGACTGGGAGAGAATCAAATGGATCCGGCAGATCCGACATCGCCGACGGGGTCTAATTGCGGAAAAAAAAAAAAAAAAAAAAAACCATTTACATCGTCATTACAGCGCAGACAACAAATAAGCCGAGACTACCCATAATCCATCAGTTTTTCTCGCTCTCACGCCCCAGAGGAGCGAGTTGGACTGGTGAAGATCCGGTGGGGCAGAGTTGGCCCTCTGCTTGTTCAAATGCAAGCTGCCAATTTATGCAACATTGTGACAACATTCCAACAACACTGAGCTCCAGGAATAAACGTCCAGCATGATGCTGATGGAACATGAACCGCGGAACCAAAAATCCACAGCAGATGCAGTTACAACCTCAATTTCCATCCGAACACATAGCCACACCCCGTCCATCTTGAGCCATCTATGCTGTAGCAAAATGTCGGATGATTCTAAATTGGCACTGATTTGAATTTAGCAGGAAAAATATTCAAATCCTGAAAAAAAAATCAAAAAAAAAATTTATTCTGGAATTGTTTTATTTAAATTGATTTTTTTTATTGTTTTATTTTTTAGTAAGTATTTCAATTGAATTGTACAGTTTTTGCTTGTATTTTTTTTTTTCAGCCACCGAATCCATTCCGTGAGTGTGTGCAAATTGACACCCAGCGTGGTGTGATGGTGGGAGGGGGGCAACAAGAACGCAGGAATAACAGCTGCTTCCAGCCCTCTGTGACAAGATGGGGAGATTACATCAATTATATCCACACACACACCGCGCTATCACACTTAAAATCAAACATGTCATACAATAAAAACCTTCATGGGAGTTTGGTGGAGGAGGGGAAGCGGGAGAATTCCCATCTCGGAGGGGGGAGTTACAGTGATGGTGAAACAGGGAGTAAAATACATGATTTTATCGGCGCATTATCATGATGCCCGGGACCCCCGAGATGGAAGTACTGGCGGGTTTGGAGAGGGTAGTCCGGGGTCGTGGGGCCCAGTGGATTATCAGGCGTCTGCAGACCGCCGGGCTGAAATTCTGAAGCTAATAATCAGCTGCGCGACGGTGAATCTGCACCCCCTTATCAGCCCCCTGATCAGCCGCTATCACCCCAGTCATCGGGGCCAAATTAATAGGGGCCTTTCAGCAGGCGCCTTATCGCACCACAGAGGGACCCCAAGAAATATGGAAATAGGGTGAAAATCTGGAGATAAAAAAAAAACTCAAACATAATAAGACTTCTGTCCTCAGCATAAAGCACCTTTTCAGCACCAAAATATCCTAAATTGAAGGAAAAAACTAAATATTCTCTGGATTCAGATAAAGGGTGAGATTTCAATTCATCTCATATAAGCAACAAAGGACATAACGTAAAAACTAAAAAAAAATAAACTAGACAAATTCCAGAACAATATTAAAAACTGAAGTTGTACAGGAAATAATAAACTGTATGAACTTGTTATGATGAGGAGGACCACGCTAAAAAAAAAAAACATTCCTGATTTTATTGCTTTCTGAAAACTCATCTGAAAATCAGAACTCGTCTCCCTGTCGCGATTTTAGGTGTTTTTATTTGTTTTTAATCCGTTTTTTATACTTGGACGCTAGAGTGACCGCCACGTGTCACGTTAACTGGAAAATAACTTACTCTTGAACTGGCGCGGGTTGCTCTGCTTCCTGCGGGACATCCTGCTCCCCCTGCGCCTCAGCGGAGCGCGTCGTGACGCGTCCGAAGCCGGGAACCTCCGCGCCGCTCCGCTCCGCGCCGCCCGCCCGCCCGCCGCTGCGCTGCGCTGCTCCGCGCCGCAGGTGAGAGCCTCCGCGCGGACTGAGCGCCGATGCGCGCCGCGCCGCGCTTTTGTCGGCCCGAGGTTTGGCCCTCCCCGCGCGCCGTAGCCGGAGGCGCGATCTGACGGGCGGCGCTTTTCAGCACGACACCCGGCGATCGGTTCTCGAGCGACAGGTACAGTTGGAATGCGCGTCTTTTATTCGTTATAAAAAATACAGTTTATCATACAAAAAAATCTAAAATATATTTACACTGCTTACTGCTTACAATACAGTTATATTGATTCTATTTATCGTGAGCTCGTTTTGGTTTCACCGATGAACACTGCATTTCTTTACAGTGTGAGTTCTTCACTATACTCTGGGAATGAAACCCAGACTAAACCTCGTCTGAGAATAAATCCCATCACGAGAGGGTGATGGTTTGGTGAAAACTGGCAGAAAAGTAGCGGAACAATGATTTTCTGCACCACACCAGTCTGATCAAGGGCCGATTAAACTGTAAAAAATAAATGGTCGTGGTAAAGAACCCAGTTTTCTGCTTGCTTTTTTTTGTTTGTAATGGAAAATATTTTATCATATTAACATTTTAAATATATGTGTAAAGGTGAAAATAAAACATTTTGGACAGGTATGAAGAGAGTGCAGATTTGAACCTTTTATAAAACAATTTTTTACAGAATTGAATAGAATTGGGCATCGGCCTGCAGATCGGTCACCACCCTCTGTCTTGAATCCTCCCGAAATGGAAATGCACCAGTCTGAGTCCTTTGTTTATTGATTTATGTTCATTGTGCGCTCCTAATAAAGCCCGTGTTGCCAGACATGCCTGAATCCTTCCAGAACCGGAGCATTTGCACCTTATCTTTGATGTAGGCCCAGGAGCAGAATTCCACGTGAGGGTGCGGGTGGGGTGGGAGTCGGTGGGTTGGCATCAGGCACAGCGCCACAGATGGATTAATTATATGCCCACAGATGGAAATTGTCCTTATCGTCCCCTAGGCGCCCGCGATCTGAGGTAACCGGATAAGACGGCAACAAAGCGACACCACCTTGCAGCTCATCTTCTTACAAGTTTCTTAAAAAAATTATAATTAAAAAAAATTATAATAATACTTATTATATCCCTCAATTGTGCTGCTGGAGGGTAGTGTGATGGGAGGTGACAGGGACTTACACCAGGGAAAAATAAGCATCAAATATTGAAAAAAGAATCATAATAATCAAATAATCGCCTGTGGTCTTTATAACGTCACATGCAATTTCAAAACTAGGAAATTATGAAAAACGATCAGCAAGCTTTTGAGGAGCCTCGCTATTAACCTTCATTATTCTACTTCTGTTCGAGTTCCGACGACGCAAACAATCAGGCCCAAAAATCACCCTTTCCCTTCCCACAATGCATCGCTGCAAGAAGTGGAGAGGTGGGCGAGTATCTGATGGAATAACGGTGCAAAATGGGGAGAGGTCTGAGAAGAAGACGGTTCCGTTTAGAACCACCGCCCGCGGCCGTGAGCTTTTGTGTTTTTTCCATTATTTTTATTTTATTTTTTGTGGTTTGAAGGGACAGTTTGATAAATGAAATTGAAGTGAGGTGGGTAATTATCCCACTCGTTTTGGCACGGGAAACAACGGGGCCCTTTGAAGGTAGGGGCCCGGCAGGCCCGGCGCCTGGCTGCACCCTGACAGACGGAGATATGTTCCTCGGCGGCGGCACGGAACCGACAGCGTTATGTGGCATTGTGTGTGTGGTCCACCGTTGAGACAATGTTATCCGTCCGTTGTGAAGGCGAAACGCCGCTGCGGGGACATGTGGGACGTTGGTGATAAGGGCGAATGGGAAGAGCCGCTTCCTCCCACCTCTGATGTTTACTTCTGAGACGGAACCCGGTTCCGTCAGGCCCAGGGTCGGACCAATTACACAGGAGGAGGCACTACGGGACGGGTGACGGGTCGCCAGGGTCGTGTTGGAGACCAGCCTGGCCGGGGGGGGGGGTCCTGCGGTGCCGCAGTCTACAGGATTAATAAGTTCATTAAAGCGCCCCAGGTGGAGGGGAGAGTTAAGAGGGGAAAGGTTCTCCGGAGGTTCTGTGCGTTCTCAACAAGCCATGAAATTACTGCCTGCCTTCATCCACACACACACACATTTACACACAGGCCGTGACACACTCCCATCCCACCAATACAAATCCCGTCTGTACGTAAACGCTGTACACTTACATCGATTAAATGTTTGCGGATTGGAGGATGGGTTCAAATGAATCGGGGCAGTGGTGGCCTAGCGGTTAAGGAAGCGGCCCCGTAATCAGAAGGTTGCCGGTTCGAATCCCGATCCGCCAAGGTGCCACTGAGGTGCCACTGAGCAAAGCACCGTCCCCACACACTGCTCCCCGGGCGCCTGTCATGGCTGCCCGCTGCTCACTCAGGGTGATGGTTACATGCAGAGGACACATTTCACTGTGTGCACCATGTGCTGTGCTGCTGTGTTTCACATGTGACAATCACTTCACTTTACTTTGAATCGTGAATCATCGGCTCACATGAACACATCGCGCCACTTCGACTCGAATCCGTTTTTTTGCACGGCAGGACACACCCACCCTCAACCTCGAATCAAACGATCGCACACATGTGAGCGTCAACAGAAGGCAGCTACGAGGGCGACGTTTATTTAATGCATAAAGAATGTGCTTGTTTGAGATTTTACAGACAGCCGCATTCGTGTACTGTACTCTCTGTCAACTGGGTCATTTATTTAGGAGCTGTCGTGGAATATCGCGGAACGCATCGGAACATGAATTATTAATGGTTCGGAGCTAATTAGCGGTGTTCTAGTGCATCGTCTTCATCTTCACAGCAGGCAGGTCGACCTCAGCTTCTGCACCCAGATGTTCCCGCTGCCCTCCTGCAGTGGCGAGTGAATGAAAGTGGCTTCGATGGGGTGCGTGGAACTTATCTGCTCGTACGAGTTAATTAGCTGCATCATTAACACCCTCTCATCAGGTCAGACGAGGAGTTCTCCTTCACCCCTCAAACAAGAAGCTTCATTCGTTTGGGGAACATGTACGAAACGTTAAAACGGGGCCGGAGACAGGAGAAAGATGCTCCATACACATCAAACTGTGATGCAATGTGTGGTCCTGACGCCTTTCAATCAGAACCAGCAAGAAGTCTGCTGGTTCTCGGAAGTCTGTAGGATGAGACCAGTTGGACCAGATTTCAAACCTCATGACCCATCACCTTGTCTTTGACTCATTGCTTCTCCTTCCATGGATTAACCACCACAGACCAGGAACGTCCCAGGAACCTGCTTGGAGGTCTTCTGACCAGCCGTCTAGTTTCACAACCTTGTTCTTATTGGTCAGTTGTTCATGCCTGCTTCCAACTCATCAACTTCAGGAACCGCCTGAAATGATCTGATTTCCTATCATAACCAAATCATGGATGTTCAGCGTTAGAACCTTATGGAGTTCTATGGGACGTTTTTCTTTGTTATGTTGTACACCAAAGCCAATTCCTTATATGGACACAAAAGTGGTTAATCACTGAATTGGAACTCCTTGCTCGCCCACCTCCTCCTCCTCCTCCTCCTCCTCAGTTCAGACCTGGCACCGAGGCTGATAAGACAGAAATGCAAATGCGGCGATAAGGAACTCGACACAAATATGTATGTTCCGCCGGCGCGAGTTGTGTGTGCCGCTCGCCTTTGTGTGGCCCGGTTCTGAGGAGTTAAGCCGCGCGCTTGTTTGCTTGTTGGTTGGTTTTGCGTGGGGTGGTAATTACTTGCTGTAATTACGGTGAAGGTGCGAGTTTAATTGTTTTGTTCTTTTTTTGGGGGGGGGGGCCTTGATGGGATTGGAGGACGCCCCCCCCCTCCGTCGGCGGTTCTGCTCCTCTGTGATCCTGTCCGGGCAGATTTGCACTAATTGCTCGGCGTGGTTCTGTTCTGTTCTGTTCTCCCTGCGAGAACAGGACGGAGGCGGAAAGGTGCTAAAGGTGCAACTTTTCCTTTGTGCGTCTCTCGGAAGAATCGAGTTTCCTGTTTATCAGCTGCTCCGTTTAACCTTTACAGGATTTTATTGATCCACTCCAGTTGTTATCAGCCCGGATCGCTGCCGCTCCGCTCTCGAGGGCCCAGATTAATTCGGCACAACATTGAAGACAAAGGGCCGTCGAAAGGCCCCCGGCTCAGACGTCTGTGCCACATAAAAACACGAAAACACACTATTAGCGTGTTTCACGAATCTGTGCTGATCCATTTACTTAATCTGAGTAATAAACCGGGCCGGGAGGATTTCTAAAATCCAGATTAAAGATAGTCTGAGATTAAACCCCGCCCTGCAGTCCCTTAAAGGGCCAGTTGTCAGTTTTTATGTCGGATGTAAAAGCCAGACTGAATGTGATCTTGGAAGGAACTGTTATATTTCTGTTACAATTATCAATAGTGTATTTTTAACAAAAACCTTTTCCAACTCAAAACAGGTCACATTATAGGTAGGGCCATTTACACATTTGCATTTATACAATTTTATACATTTATACATTCTGTGGGACATTCTATAGAACAAAATAATTTCCCTGTGGCTAAATATCGTTTTTCTTATATTATTCCAATTTAGCCGCCCTACTAGTCTACCCACATAGTACACCTACCTCTTTGACGAACAATCACTTCTCTTGCACTGTTGAAGCTCTGAGTCACTCATGTTGGTGCTACTCACCGGCACAGTCATCTTTGTTTTGGATCCAACGCATTGGTGTGCATTGTGATTGTCATTGTGATACACGGTGCACACGGTGAAATGTGCCCTCTGCATTTAACCCATCACCCTGAGTGAGCAGTGGGCAGCCATGACAGGCGCCCGGGGAGCAGTGTGTGGGGACGGTGCTTTGCTCAGTGGCACCTTGGATGATCGGGATTCGAACCGGCAACCTTCTGATTACGGGACCTGGTTATGTATGTGATCTGTGGATGCAACTTGAGCAGATGTTCATCTTGCCATTTTGTGAACAGAAGGTGATTGCGAGTCGTCGATCCTTGAGTGTGATCATACCTGTCTCCTGCCTGGTATTTGGAACTTAAAGGGCCAGAGTGGAGATCAGCTGGATCTCTGTATCTGAGCTATAAGGGGTGATCGGCTGCCGCTGGGCACCGTTCTGGGCACCACACTGGATTTTTAAAAGACTGTGCAAGACATGCTGGGAGGACTTTGCTTCTGAAGGTTAAAGGTCATTTCATCCATTACTGACAACTACGGCTTGTACATTAGGAGTAATTCTACCGCCTGGTCTGGTAAAAAATGACCTCTAAGATGGTACCTGGGACCTGTGTTCTGTTCCAGGTCCGGGTCGGTGTGAGCAACATCACTCGTTGTGCCAACATGAGAGTAATTTTCTAACCACAGAATGTTTTAATTAAATTCTGCGGTGTGAGTAAGAAGTGACCGCTGTAAATCACTCGCTGGCACCCGCGGCGAGAACGGCCCTTTCAGGTGGCGATAAGTGCTAATAAATCACCCCGCTCTCCCGCATTAATGGCCGTCAGCCTGCCTCGGGGAGATATCATTGTGAGTCGTGAATATTTTGATGCGGTTGATTAGATCGAAATGCGGTGAATTCCTAAACAGGCGCGGCGCGGCGGTGATCAGAAATGCTTATTTCCCCAAGACGGGCCGGGCCCCTCGCCTATCAGCAGATACAGGAGTAATTAGGATGACATTCGGCCCCGCGCCTGTCCCTCTGATCTGCAGGCTTAAGTGTGTGTGTGTGTGTGTTTCGTCACCTCAGCAGTAGAGATAATCATTTCTCTACTCTAACGTCGGGGTAAAAAGCCGGAAGAAAAGGCCGAGGTGGGAGGAGGGAAGGGGTCTTCTCCTGCGGGGCCTTGATTAGATCCTTCGCGGGGCCCCGTCCGCTTGCCACCTCCTTATTGGCGGCAGATAGGGATCACATGGCGCACGCGCCGGGCGGCGGCGGG
This sequence comes from Denticeps clupeoides, assembly GCF_900700375.1. Classification (NCBI taxonomy): domain Eukaryota; kingdom Metazoa; phylum Chordata; class Actinopteri; order Clupeiformes; family Denticipitidae; genus Denticeps; species Denticeps clupeoides. The sequence goes on along the minus strand of NC_041726.1, from coordinate 8,612,859 downwards.
TTAATTGACAGCGGTGATGGTGATGAAGCCCTGATGGGGTGGAGATGCTGCATCTTTTTAACTTCCAGCATTCTTCGTCATATCAGTCCACTCTGTCTCACTGACACACACACACACACACACACACACACACACACACACTGCGGCCACATGGAGTAAACAAAAATAGAGGCATTTAATTTCATCCCTGGGGATTCTGAACCTCACAGTGTGTGTGTAAGAAACAGCATCACTGTGTGTAAGTGTTTTTTTTTGGTGTATGTGATGCAGCACTGCAGGACAGCACACTGTGACACAACAAAATGTGTCCTCTGCATTCGACGCCTGGGGAGCAGCACGGGAGCAGACAAAGGGACCTCAGTGGCACCTCAGAACCGCCTTGGAGGTTCGGGATTCGACCTGGCAACATTCATGAGTCCATTTCCTTACCCGCTAGGCCACCACTGCCCCCCTGTCTATGGTAATCTGTGCATAACAGCACTGTTTTGTGTGTGAAATAATATGTCTTTTTTCTAATTGTGGGTACAGCATCAGTGAGTCTGTATATGTATATACATTTATTGTTGGTGTGCTATTGTCTGTGTGTGTTTGTATGAATCAGTGCACAAATTGTGTGTGTGTGTGTGTGTGAATCAGAAACACAGATGGCCATCAGCCTCATGAATCCAGCAGCATAAAAAAACTGTCAGGTTATGTTTCAGTGGCTTTTTTCCTGATGACACACACAAGCTAATTTATGCATGTCTTTAGATGAGAAATGCTGTTTCTACTCATCATTCTATCCCATTCTCCCCCAGCAGACGTACAACCTGACCTTGCCCTGGACGCCCAGGCATCAGAAGTGTCAGGTGTGACATCCAGACAGTGGGGACATTTTTAGCAGCTGTCCGTCGCAGGCCGGGTTTAAGCTCATCCCTCAAAGAGGAGCATGGCGGTGAAAAGAGCCTGAGGTCACGCAGGATTATCCTCACTCTCTGCTCTCCACACACTACGTGGTCACCGTGGTAACTGGGCGCCGCCTTCAAAGGAGCCCCCTGAACAACGTCTGGTGCATGGACACTCATGAACTTTTCAACTCTTCCCCAACATCTCGTTATCGTTCCTTTAACAGCCCTGCGCCGCCCTGTTCTCCTGAGATGATGAGATTCGTTAAAGGTCCCCACGTCGACTTTGTCTTTTCCGCCATAAAAACACAAGAGCTTAATGGCATTTACGAACAAAGGACCCCAGTTGCTCAGCATCCGCTGAAAAGACGTAATCGGGTGGCGCTGAAAAATGCAAATAGTGCTTCCTGTGTCTTTAAAGTCTGCCAGATATCCTTTCACGTGCCCGGCGCAATTATCACATAACTCAATCACGTATCTTAAAGCTGATTGGTGAGAGTTGTACAACTTATTTGAATATTTAAAGACGCAGAACGCAAAGAAACTAAATGCTGCCATCTAGTGTTCAGCCATAAAAAACACAGCCAGGTGTGTTCTAATTATGACGATGAGAATAATTATTTACTTGGCCTTTATTTACCACCTACCAATCAAGTGGCCACTATTGATTTATTATGTTTATGTTTTATATTAGGCATTAATATGACTTTATGCTGCATCCATAAAGCTGATTCATGTTTCTTTAAATGTTTGCTCCATTTGTCAGGGCTCTTTTAGATCACCCCTGTGCTTTTCTACCGTCTCCAGGGCAACCGGCTATTTATTCCCGCTGCCGTGTCACTACGATATGTCACACTGTCTGAGATCTGTGTCAGGTGCACAGTGATGATTTTTTTTATATTTCATACCCGTATTGTTTAAACACATTTAAAGTCTGCAGACTCATGGCCTGGAGATGCAGGGGACACTGATCAATCAGAACTGAGAATGGACTGGGCAGTGGTGGCCTAGCAGGTAAAGAAGCAGACCTGTAATCGTAAGGTTGCGGGTTTGAATCCCGAACCACCGAGGTGTCACTGAGCAAAGCAACACATTTTTTTGTCACCGTGTGCTCTGCCGCAGTGTTTCATTATTTGAAATGGAGGAAGCATTGCCCATATTTTGGATTGTGGATGGGACGCTGGACAGTTTTGTGCTTATGTAATAAAAATGGACGGGTGAGCTGTGTAGATTACATAAGACCCACACAATGCCCCACATCACCCACCAGCAGCAGAGGCCTGTGGGTAATCTGGGACATGACACAACATCTGCTGCGTTTTTCTGTCCACGTGTTCCATCCGAGGATGGGCAGGGCCCACCGAAGGTCTTCATCTTAAAAAAAAAACAAAGGAAACAATGAGAACAAAGGAAAATATTCCAGCCTTTTATTAATAAGACAAAGAGGTTTACAGTTTCTGGAAAGAGAGCCGATGAATGTGATGCTCGAAGCCTTTGCTCATTTAGTAGGTGTATTAACAACTGAGAGCTGAAATTGAATCACTTTGCACTACGTCTTCATAAATAATAAATAATTCCCCTCTGATAACTCCCCCACGTATCCGCAGCGTGCGTATCTAGTTGGAGTTGGAGATCAGCCCGCTTGAGAATCTCGCGAGAGTTCACGGGGTGCCCCCCCCCCCAGCAAACTCGCACGCCCGCTTGCGTACGAGACTTCAAGTCCAAGTGCAACACGCACGCGTGTTCGTCCAAACTGGGCGAATTAATCCGACGTTCGTTCAACATTCCCGACGCACTTAAAACACCGAGGCCCCGCCCCCCCCCCGTATATTCCTGTTCACGAGCGTCGGAGGTTTCCATGGTAACCGGATACAGCGTCTCTGCCTCGTCGGTGGAATGTGGTGGAGAAATGCGATCGGTAAGAAGACCCGGACGTTGCTGTTTGTTTGATGTGGCGATGTGATTGGCTAGCCGCGCATCGTTGTCGCCGATATCCGCGTCGTGGTCGCAGGGAGGAGGGACGCTCGGTGGCCTGAGGTCGAGTAAAGTTGTGCAGCCGGCGTACGGGGTCCGAGGAGAGGCGCAGAAAATGCCGCATCCGGAGAGGAGATCCCAAAGAGACGACAAGTTGTCCTCACGGCCGAAAGGGAATGAGAAGTAAGTTCGCGTTAGGAACTTTTTAGTACACATGACGTGAGTTCGACGCGATCTCACCATTTATTTTAGGGAGTTGCAGGACCTCAAGCGGCTCCTGGCCCTCCTCACGACCCCATTGTTCAAGCAGCAGGTAACAGAGTGGAGAACGTCTCCTGCTTGTCCTTCTGCCATCTCTGCCAACAAGTTGAATGCAACTTGTTGCTTGGTGTCCTAGACTGCAGGAGCGAAGTCCCCGAACCCCGTCCATTCCAATAACGACCGAAACAAAAGGAGCAGGAAGGACGCGGCGGCAGAAGCTGCTGAACTCGAGAACTTCAGGTGCACCTGGACGTAAAATGATCAGAGGCCGCACACAGAGACGGCAACGCGTTGTAACCGCAATCTGCCTCTTTCCCAACTTATTCCCCAAGCGCGAGGTACAGAGACCAAAGACATTTCCGCAGCCACCCCCACCACAAGGTCTTCAGAGACGTCCTCACGTCCCTGGTCAAGAACAGGCTCGGCTGCAGGTGGCCACATCTGTCACATCTGTCACGTCATATCTGCAATATGGCCCTGCAGGGGCAGGCGTCCAATGGATGAATTCTTATCGTTCTGCTTCAGGGAGTGGCTTGACAGGACCCCGCCCGACGGAGCTCTGCGATTGCTCATCTGCTTGCGTTTGTTTATCAGGGACCCACATTTTCAGGTACGAGACACGCAGCGCCCCGAGCGCAACTACGTGACAGTAAAACATTGTCGTGCCATCTTCAACCTGTTCCAATTATTCCAGAAAGTCTTCCATGAAGTCCAGGGCTCCTGTCACCTCTCAGCGGTGAGCATTCACAAACACGGTTCCCACGCGAATATCAGGGAATTTCAGGAAAGGCATTTCCGGACAGGGAATTATCAGGGAATTTTGTATATAGTGCGGTGAGGCTTTTCGCTCGATCTTTGCGAAGGCTGTGCCGACGTACGTCCTTACACGCACCAGACAGTCTAAATTTCACGTTATTTGGCTTGAAAATGAAGAATTTAAGGACTGGCTCGCCTAGTGAAGAAAAGATGCATGCAGAGGATGTGGGAGGTGGAGTCGAGGTTCGCCGAGCTGCCGATATTCAAATATGGAAATGCAGTTTTATATTCTATAAGGCCTTTAATCTCCCCCTTTCTGCTCAGCACGCTATATTGGACATTTGTTTAAAGGGGAGAGCACTTTGGTCCGGGAAGGTCGTGGAAACATCTTTTAATCTGAGTGTGCGCGCCGATGTGTCCCTGAGCTGATGTTTGGTGGGTGGTAGTAGCCTAGTGGGTACCACACTCGCCTATGAACCAGAAGACCCAGGTTCAAACCCCACTCACTACCATTGTGTCCCTGAGCAAGACACTTAACCCTAAATTGCTCCAGGGTGGGGGACTGTCCCTGTAACTACTGACTGCATGTCGCTCTGGATAAGGGCGTCTGGTAAATGCCGTAAAATGTAAATGATGTTTCTGACGCTTCACCTTTTAGTACATGGACTCGGTGTCAGACAGATATCTGAATACCGGAGTGCAAACTCAGACTGTGGACCATCTGGTGACCATGACGTGTAAGAGGGTGTTCATCGTCCCTTTTACGTTTCTTTTTAAACGACAAAGCCCATCACTGAAATATATATTGTTATTGTTATGATCAGATATTTTTCAGAAACTTGCTGCAAATGAGGAGCTCCGATCGTCCGTTATAGAATGTGGTGCACATACGGTAAGGTTTCTGCGCTTTATTATGCGGTATTATACGGCAAGGTTTGTGCGGTTTTGTTTTCATGACTGCTCGCGACTTTTTTTGTTGTGTGTTGCGCAGATCCTTGTGAAGCTCTTGTCATCAAAGGACAGTAACGTGATTTTGGGAGCCCTCCTTGCTCTCACAACCTTGGCTGAGAGGTGCTTCCCTCAACATTTGATAATACGCGCCACGTCCGCTGCATTTAGGAAGCTCCTTTTAAAATATTTCCATCTGTAGCCCGGACTGCAAGCAAACCATCGGAGAGCTGTCGCTTGTGCAGAATCTCCTCGTCATCTTGCAAGAGTATGATCTGCTGTCAAGAAGGTATGTTCATGGGAAGGATGTGGACGTCACGCCATTTGTACGGGCACCAGATCTCTGGTTACAAATCTGTTGTCTTCTGCAATGTATAAAAAGTATATATATATATATATATTTTAATATTGAAAAAATAGATGGACTTCTATCCATTTAAATATGGACATGAGCTTAAGTTTGGTGACGTGACGTGACGTGGCGCGTGTGTCAGGATGTCCGCAGAGTTGCTCCGGCTGCTGTGCCCGGTGCGGCAGGCGCGGGAGCAGCTGAAGGCGTGCGAGGGCGTGCCCGTCCTGCTCAGCCTGCTTCACTCCGACCACCTGAGGCTGCTGTGGAGCACGGTGTGGGTCCTGGTCCAGCTCTGCCAGGACCTGGACATGGGCGCCGAGATCCGGGCGTGGGGGGGCGTGCAGCAGCTCCTGCGCCTCCTACATGCGTGAGTGTGCCGCTCCGTACTCGCAGTGGCTTTTTAGTGATGTTCCTCTTCCGACTGGATCGTTCACGCTTAATTAGCCGCCTATATATATAAAGGATTTGCGGTATAATGACTAATATTCTATATTGCTGCTACATGGGGCAACCTTCTGCATTCAGAAGGTTGCCGGTTCGAATCACCATCGAACCGTCCCCACACACTGCTCCCCGGGCCCCTGTCATGGCTGCCCACTGCTCACTCAGGGTGATGGGTTAAATGCAGAGGACACATTTCACTGTGTGCACCGTGTGCTGTGCTGCTGCGTATCACACGTGACAATCACTTCACTTTAACTTTCTAGCTTGTCTTGACCTGCACTACATTATGGGTCAACTTTGTTTTTGCGTTGAGTGTTATTTTCGTGTCTTTTTGCGCACCGTGAAAAGACACGAAACTTGTACTTGTATTTGGTAGGATGACAATAAAGTTGACTTCTTGACCGTGATTCCTGCTGTGTTCAAAGTGACATTTTCAGAAAATGATGGTCGGCGAGCTTTTTTTATTTGTATTTTATTTTTGCTTTACTGAACTAGTGAGCGGGCGTACGTGTCAGACCGCTCGTCTGTTGAGACTCTCTCCAGTGCCAACGCTGCGGGCCGTATCCAGAGGCAGCACATCTCAGAGGACCTCGGCCCTCAGGAAACGGCAGAGAACATCATGATCCTGCAGTCTGGTGAGACTGGTTGTGTTAAGATGTATGTCATAATGGAAAAGATTATTATTATTATTATTATGATTATTGCTTATTTGCCATTTTTTTCTTCTCTTCAAAAAGCGTGCTGTGCTGCTATAACTGAACTGGTGTTGGATGACACAACCGCACGCCACGTTGTTCAGGTAGTCAGTCCAGCCCCTGCCACTCCAAGGCCGTGGAAGAGCGGTTCGAGTCTCCAGGCTGCTGACGACTGTTCTGTCTCCCTCTTTTAGGAAAATGGAGTCTATATAATAGCAAAGTTAACATTACCGAAAGTCCCACAGAGCGGGCCCAAAGCGGCTTTGCTGCAGGTGAAGAACGTTTTTGTAACAACAGTCTGTACTCTGCATAACCTTACAGCGCGTGTGTGTGTGTGTGTGTGTGTGTGTGTTTCTGACAGTGTTATGCGTTCAGGACGCTCCGCTTCTTGTTCAGCAGGGAGCAGAATAGACAGCTGTTTAAGAGGTAAGACCAAGATTTGTGCGTGCTTATTAACTATATCACGCTTAAGCCACGCGCTTTGAACAATGTGCTGACGAACCTTTTAGATTATTTCCTGCAGAAATGTTGGAGATGTTCATTGACGTCGGACATTATGTCAGAGATATTGCTGCCTATGAAGGGCTTCAGCAGAAGCTTTCTCTTCTTGCTGTGAGCACATTTTGTTTGTCCCTCTATGTCACATGAAAATAATTAAACAGAATGTTTTATTTGTAGGAATATTCTGCAATTTGAAACTCTTGTGGTTATATAATTATTATATCGCGGAGTGTTGTGTCATACCTTACATAATAAGATCCGCAATGGCATCAGTGTTACTGTTCACAGGACGAAGACTTAAATGAGGCGCGGGAAAGAATCGAAAGTGTGAACCAGAACCGACCCCCCCTGAGGGTGGTCAGTGGCTATGCTGTCCTGGGCCATCTGGGCAGTGGAGCTTTTGGCAACGTTTTCAAGGTGGACGTTTTTTTCTCGTTTAAAGCTAAAGACGCTTATTTCTGAACGTGGTGTGCCATTTATTTTATTTATTTAAAGGTTCGGAAGCAGAATGGCCAGAACTTTTTGGCGCTGAAGGAGATAGACCTTCACAGTCCGGTTTTTGGCAAAGACAAGAAGACCCGAGACAGCAGTGTAGAGAAAATAGTTTCAGAGCTTACCATCATTAAGGAGCAGGTATTTATTCGCTTTAACTCGATGGCAGATATATAGTTCATCAAACACTCAGACAATGTCTGCTTTGTGTGCAATTTTAATCTACAAAAATATCTCTCATTACAGATGTCTCACCCAAACATTGTGAAGTATTTCAAGACCTTCGTAGAATGTAAGGTCCTTTAACAGTAATCTATTATTATTCGTTGTTAACCAGCAGTTCCCGTCATCACAGCGTGCGTGAAACACTATTTATTTCAGGTGACAGACTATATATTGTCATGGAATTGATAGAGGGAGTTTCTCTTGCCGACCATTTCAGCGCCCTCAAAGATAAGCAGCAACAGTTCACCGAAGAAAGGGTCTGGATCATTTTCATTCAGGTATAATAGCGCGGAATTTGATTTATAGAAAGTTGAAAATGCCCCATTTTGACAAAGAATGTATTGTTTCTGCTTGATTTCTGCACAGTTGTGTCTAGCACTGAGATACTTGCACAAGGAGAAGAGGATTGTCCACAGGGACTTGTCCCCAAACAATATAATGCTTGGCGAAAGAGACAAAGTCACTATTAGTAAGTATTTTTTTTAAATATTGTATTAAACTCAATCTTTTCTGCATCGAAGGTGAAATGTGTAAGATTTGCACCCTGAGAATAACTTTGCCACAGCTGACTTTGGCCTGGCAAAGCAGAAAGACGAGAACAGCAAGTTGACATCTGTAGTGGGAACCATACTGTACTCCTGGTAAGTTCCAGAAGGAAAGACCGACATTGCGTAGATTTCTTGAATAACCCTGTCTGTGGTGGTTTTTCAGCCCAGAGATAGTGAAGAATGAACCCTATGGGGAGAAGGCTGATGTGTGGGCCATAGGTTGCATTCTTTATCAGCTGGCCACCCTCCGGCCCCCGTTCTACAGCACCAACATGCTCTCCCTTGCTACCAAGGTAACGCAACTGCCAAATATAATCCTCCAGGCTTCAAATCGACTACAAAAAGTGTTTTGTTGTTCTTGATGTGACGCGGAGTGAAATGTGCTCTAGATTGTAGAGGCTGTCTATGAACCAGTTGGAGAGGGTGTGTTTTCAGAAAGGATGACAGAACTGATCAAATGGTAACTAAAATGTTTTATCTTAGGACTGGGCAATATTAATGAGGACAACTGTAAAACTGTTTTAAAAAAAAGATCAACTGTAACTCTTATCACTGCACAACTTGATTGTGCGAATGTTATTTCCTAACTATGTTTAAGCTTCAGTTGAGTCAATGTTTCAGGGTTTCTGCTGAAAATTCTATTTTTCAAAAAAATGAATGCCTTAAAATCATTACTAGTAAGTGACATTTTTTCACAATATTTATCTCAGTAATTGCAATCTGACATTTTTTTCCTGATTTGTGCAGCCCTGAAATATGAAACCAAAAGCATTGCAGTCGCCCCCTACATGTAATATGAATCTGGTAACATTGACAAAGGCTAATAAATAACAAAAATTTTGAATGAAAATGAATAGATCAAATGATAGTATATTAGGATAAAATACAGAGTTTCTGGCCCCTCAGTGTCTGTCGAGAAAACCTCTGGCCCTTGGACAAATGTAGTTGATGACCCTGATGATGGCCTTAAACCTGCAGAAACCCTGATGCTTGACAAAGATGTTTTTGAATCTATAAAAATGTATTGCAGTATATTACCCAGCCCTTTTTTACAGTTGAGTTCAATTGCCGCCGTTTGAAGTTCCTCTGCTTCTCATGGAATGGCTCTCAGGTGCCTCACACCAGACCCAGACTCACGGCCAGATATTGTTGAGGTCAGCACCAGGATCTGTGACATAATGATGAGGTTCATGGATAATTTATGCAACGCCCACAATGCCCTGGAACGACGGGCAGAACGTGACAGGAAACGAGCACAAAAATACTTCCTTGAGAGCAACAAAACACGGCACAGTCAGTGGCCCACACCAGTGTCTCAGGTATCCTGTGGTAATCATCTCACTGTACTGTAAGTTGTGAATACTGTAATGGTCTTAGAATACTGTATATCGGTCTTGGTTGTTCCCTGATGCTGTATCAGAAGACTCTTTCTGACGTTCAGCCTTGGTGCAGAATTACAGCCACTTCTATCCCACAATGAGATTTCCACAGGACGCACCGCATCGGTGTCTGTAGCTTTAAATGCTAATGAGGAGGAGATGAGGAGGCATTTGAGCGGGCATTTGCGGAAATTATATCATCAACACCAGTCACCAATCACTACGTTTGGCGCAGACATAAAGTCGTGTCATTGTTTTTCCAGATAAAAATATAATGAACCAACTGGTTCTTCAGAGTCTCGAGGGATGGAACTAAAATAAATACATTTGTGCTCATTTTTACATCCAATCACCGAGCAACTGCAACACTTCACAGGTTTGGACGGTCGGTGGAGATAATGTTTTAGGGGAGGGGTGGGAAATTCTCGGGACGGAAAAAGCGTGAGAAACGGCAGGTAACAAATTCCAGATCCTGCCGCACTCTGAACAGCGAAGCAGAATGACCAAAGCACTCTTTATACATATTGCCATTTCTAGCCACTAGGCCATAATGTTAATGTTAATCTCACAAAGTGAAAGTGAAGTGGTTGTGAATCACATATGAGCACGCGGTGACACAGCGAAATTTAACCATCACCTTTAGTGAGATCAGACGAGATGGGCCGTTCATGTCAAGGGACCATTAAGTACATTAATCTGCTGTATTCTTGTTAAGTCTTTATTTTTCCTTTCATACATGTATTTAAAAAGGGAATAAGCTTTAAAGAGGAGGACTGGGCAGCCAGTTTGAGGGAGGAGACCATTAGCAGATCACCTTTGTTTACCAGCCCTGTGCAGCAAGAAGAGCAGGGAACCGAACAAGGCGAGTGTAAATTACAACTCGTCTATAAGCCACATTTACAGGTTTTTCGTCACCGTTTTTGTTGCTCATAAACCGCTATGCCAAGTATGTAATGAATCTAGAATTTGCCTCTCATTTATGCTTCGTTGTCTTTTCATTGTCTTATGGATCAGCCATGAGCAATGCCAGCAGCTCTGTACCGGTGCAACTAGCCTCCACATGGTGAGTTTATGCAAAGAAGTATTCAACAAGAATTATAATTTTTTACACAACAAGATTTTATTCATTCCCTTGTGTAGTCTAATGAAATGAATCCTATCTTTTGTCTCTTAGTGGAGAGTTTGTACTGCCCAAAGCACGTCCAGGTATAACAAAGATGTCTTATAATACTGAAACCGATTCTATAATAAATTTGAATTCAGTTCCCTGGGAAAGTGGAGCACTTTGAGGTGATTTCATCCATGTGATGTCATAGCTTCCGCAGGTATCTGTGTGTCTCAGAGGAAGGTTCGGCAAATTGAGGACCCTGTCCAAAGGCTAATCGGACTCCTGCATAAAATAGTTTACATTTGCCAGGTAAGCATGTGCTTACATTCGGAGCACAGCATTGCATATTGAATAACCCCCCCCACCCCACCCACCCACCCCCCGCGGCCTTTACGACCAGCTCCCGCCGCCGCTGCGCAACAACTGCCGACGGTGGGCGGTGGAGAGGTTCAAAAAGTCTCTCTTCCAGCACGGAAGCAAGCCGAACAGCTTGAAGGAGGAGCTCGCCAAGGTGCGTGCGTGTTCGTGAGGGTTTTACGTCGCCTCACAGCGGCCGGCGGCCTCGGACTGACGTAAATGCATGTGTTCCCAGGTCCTTCAGGGGAGCTCCGAGTTGCTGGAGACAGGCTCCGGTGGCCGGCGCTGGTGGCCCACCGTACAGACCGCTGAAAGTGGAGGTTTAACAATAACGCTCGTCTTGTTGTAAAAAAAAATTCATTTCCAGGATGAAATATGTTGTTTTTGGTTTTTTAAGATAGTGTTGCTCTTCGCAGGGGACAGTGGACACCTGAGCCTGCAGGAGGGAATCACATATGAGCAAATGCAGGTGAGTTTTACTGCATTAATAAACAATTAAAATTGAAAGGGCTGTAGTAGCCTAGTGGGAAAGACACTCGCCTATGAACCAGAAGACCCACCATTGTGTCCCTGAGCAAGATACTTAACCCCGAGTGTCTCCAGGGGGGGGACTGTCCCTGTAACTACTGACTGTAAGTCGCTCTGGATAAAGGCGTCTGGTAAATGCTGTAAATGTAAAATGGTTGCTTTCATTTGTCCGCCTGCAGACCATGATCGAGGAGGAATTGGAGGAAAACGGATACTACAGAGCAGCTTAATTATGGTGTGTCACTGGGTCTTTTTTTTTTTTTTTTTTTTACATAGTTTGGTTAATAATTTGGCTAAATGATTCCTTTTTCCTTGATTCCAGTGCAGGCACTGAAGCACAAACCCATTTCTATCACCCCACAATGTCTGTTAACAAGCTTTGTGCCAACGCACAGACAGACGAAGTTGCTTGAGACTCGGCCAGTTCACCTTTAAAAAAACCACGACACCACCAGGCAGTTGCTGCCACCTTCGCGGCGTCATTAATCAGCGTGACGCGGGCCTGTTGCGGTTCTGGCTGAAAATGCTGTCTAGTCTCGCAGCAGTCGCTATTCTCAGGATGACTGTTGCACGTTTATTAAGGACAGTTCATGAAGTTCACCTAATTCACCTAATGTAACAATAAAAGGTTTGAGAATACAAAACGCACCTTGTCCTCATTTCATTTACATGCTTCAGTAGAAACCTATATACCTCCATGTTCTGTCACTTTTCCATCATCCCATTCACTTTCTTTCACATTAACAAGATTTGAATAAAAATCTATGTATGTGAGTGGTAACTGTTAATACACATCTTTTATAAAACCATATGCCTCCTTCACTTGTTTTTTTTTCACATTAACAATGGAAAAAATGTAAATGTATGTAGTGTTTGTGTGTTGAAGGAGTTCCCAGAGGTGTTTAGCACTAGTTGGCCCCTTTGTCTTCACTCTGCGGTCCAGCTCACCCCAAACCATCTCGACTGGGTTCAGGTCCGGTGACTGTGGAGGTCAGGTCTCCACTTTTTGTTAAGTACATAACTCCACATGTGTTCATTCATAGTTTTGATGCCTACTAATAAAGAAGGACAGGATTTGAAACCAAGGTTACATTAACACACTTTTGCCCATGAGCTTATGAAGATTCCTAAAGAGCAGGGTGTCATTCGAATGCTGTCAGCAGGTCACAATGAACAATTTTTGGGGACAGCGGGACTTGAACCCACAGCATATGATCTTAAGTCATACGCTCTACCAACTGAGCTATGCAAAATTCTTTATTTTATGACATTGACAGTATACCTGATACAATTCTATATACTTCAATTGCATTACATAGTATTCTATAATTATAGTTACATATTCCGTACTTATAATATATTTTATATTATAGACTGATTGTATTATAAATTACCAAATTTTCATGCCATCAACACATCGCCCCAGCCCTGATCATGAGGACTACCCAACAATATTGTGGACATTTTGCAATGCAATGTCCACATGGATAATAACAAATAGTGACATGTTAACTAAAAACTTGCTAGTTTGTTTTAACAACGTGCATTAGCTACACTCTATTGTTCCTTTCTTTGACCCCTGAGGAGCAAAGTCACAAAGAAATGGCTGATTCTGAAGAGCTATTACATATGCAGCATGTGGGCAACGTTTTCTAATGTACATTTTTAAGAAAACCATTTACGTTGGTGGATTCTCACTGAAGGCATCAAAACTACGATTGAACTACGAGTTATTTACTTGGCAAAAAAAAGGTGAAATAACTGAAAACATGTTTTATATTCTAGTTTCTTCAAAATAGCCGCCCTTTGACCATGTAAATTTTCATGAAAATAAAGGAAGCACGTTGAATGAGAAGGTGTCTCCAAACCTTTGGCCTGTACTGTATGTAATAATTTTACAAATGTATAACGATAAATCCTTTCAATAGTCCCACGAGTGGTAAATGTGCATAGTCACTGCAAAACGTGGGATAAGAGCAGCGAAAATGAACGGAATTAAAAAAAGAAAAAAAAAACAAGTCAGTCCATTTAAAAACGTGAACGAATGAGTGGAAGTGGGGACCCCCTCCCGCGGCGAGAGGGGCGGCGCACAGTCAGCAGTCGCCGCGGCCTCAGCGGGACGATGGTCCTGTGTCTCGGTGTCCTGGGCCGGATTGGGGCGACGGGCTGACCGGGTTTGCGCGGAGCTCCGGCGTCGGACGTTTCTTCTGGACGTTCCCGCAGCCCTGAGGCGCGCTCGTCGCGTCGTTTTTCTTTCTTTAACGGAGCGTTAGCATTAGCAGCTAACGGGGAAACGGGGGCTGTTTTTCCGCTCGGCGAGGCGGTCGGGCGCGCTACGCGAGGCCGGGGTCGGGGCTTTTCAGGCCGGGCCCGTCCACTCTCCCGACAACTGCGATGATGGACAAAGGGGCCGAGCCTCCAGCAAACGGCGGCGGCGAGCTGAGATAACACGCGTCCGTTTTACGGCCCCGTGGCCTCGGTAAAGGGTGATCTCGGGAGCCGGGGAGCTTCTTTTGTTTTCCGTCGGCGCTGAGCGGCTCGGTCCGGCCTCCAGGACCTTCAAGCGGACCGCTGGACGGTACGTCTGTTCCGTCCTCTGGCACACATTTAAAAAATCGTATTTTTCACGCGTTACTTCCAAGGCGAACTCTATTTATCAGCGTATTAGTCGCAACCGGCGTGTTATTTAACCGGGAGTGAAATACAATACACCGGTGTCTTATGGATACGTGTGGCGTCGCGACCTTCTCTGGACATGAGCGGCCGTCTCCCCGGACATTTCTTTGATTTTTTCTTTTTGTCCGTGTGGCTGTTTCTGAGCAGGTGGACATTGGACGGACGGACGGCCGCAGATCAACTCGCCCCCACCCCCTGGGCTGGATTTCCGATGCCGGGCGTTTATTTGAACCCCCCGGTTATTATGGCCCCCGGCCGCGTCTTCTCATGGCTTCTGATTCAGTCCACAGTCTGCATCCTCTTTACTGGTGAGTACTGAATTTTATACAGTAGAGGTTAATAACAAACTGTAATGTACCATATTTGACCAAAACACCATAATATATTACTATGTAATAACAGACCATAATACACCATATTATACCAGTATCATAATATATCACATTAAATTAACAAACTGTAATATATATCAGAACATACATATACCATACTTTACCAAAACACCATTATATATTACTATATAATAACAGACCATAATATACCATAGTATACCAGTGTCATAATATATCACATTAGATTAACGAACTGTAATATATCAGAAGATACATATGCCATATTTTAACTACGGTATGTTACCGTTTAATAACAAACCATAACATACCACAGTGTAATTATTTATATATACCACATGACCTTATTAAAATACCAAAACATCATGTAATTGTATTCTAAGTCTAAGCAGTGATGCTTTTGTTGTTGTCATGTTTTTTTTTTTTTGGTGACGATGATGCTGATTGTTTTAAATATGGTGATATGTGTGAAATAAATGTGAGGGTTAGTGTGTATTAATAATAATAATGGTGTATGTTCATCTGTAATCATCTTAAGGTCATAGATGATGTTATGATGATGTACCGCTGATCCTGTTTATGCGCTGGTATATCATCTCTCCGGGGATCAGCACCCTGCCGCCACCCGTACGGCTGACGTTTGTTGATTTTGTTGTTTATTAGATGAGTCTTCTAGAACCTGATAAAGACCTGAGTCTGGGTCTTTTATAGCTTCAAAATAGGATAAATTCTGTCTCCTTGAATCGTGACGTGAGATTGTGGACCTTTGGTCTTGCGTTGTGTATCGCCGTAGCGATTAGTGTTTTTTTAAACTGAAGCCTTTGTTTGATGATGCTGATGATGATTGATGGTTAGATCGTTGTTATGATGGATCTGAACGGACCCTGGTGACGTGGAGGCCATCGTTGGGGTTTGGGCTCATCATTCTTGACTTCATCACCTCGTCCCTGGCTGATCGGCGCTGATGGGATTTAACGTCACTTTTCCTTTCCACCCACTGAAACAAAGAGCACCAGAGAGAGAGAGACGGGGACGACTTAACTGTCACCCCTCACCCCAGTGTCACCCCTGCCCCAATCAGCATATGCTTCACATTTCACAATAGCCTGTTGGGTTGATAAATAACCCCCCACCCGGCAGCAGCTGCTCTTCAACATGTGCTGCGGGGGAGGAAGGTCACGTGTGGCACCGCCGACGCCATATGTAGGTCCTGCTATGCATGCGCATGTGTGTGTTCTCATAATCTCATAAAAAATTGGTCTTTTATGGAAGTACTTTTGTGTGTTTTTTTTTTTGTTTTTTTTTCAAACATAAAATTCTAAATCTGTGTACAGAAAATATTAGACAGTAAAACTGTATGGGTTAAAAATTCATTCTCAGTGCAAAAATATCAGGTCCATAATGAAACCAAATACTGATTGTTAACGAGAATGCATTTTTAATCCATGCAGTTTTATAGTCTAAATAATGTTTGCACACAGTATTGAATTTTCCTTGTAATGTGTGAAAAAATATATATTTCCAAATCAATGACACTGCAGCCCCAGCAGAAGTGCTAAAACTTTTTAAATGAAACACTTTTATGGGTTATTTATCCTGTTTTGTCACAGTTTATGAAAATTGACCATTTCTGTGTCCAATCGGAGCAGGAATCTGCCGGCGAGTACGAGCTTGCTGCTTCTCACCGGCAAGATAATCCGGGATGAACTGCCGGGATGCTGACGTGCGCTCTCACCCTATCCCATGCTGCCCTGCTCCTGTGTATAATTGAGTCTCAGTGGGGACACACTTGAGCTGCCCTGTCTTGTCCTCTCGCTGGACACTTCCGGGGCCGCACGTTTTTGCCGACCTCCTCATGTCAGTCTGAACTCTGACCGCGGTGTTGTTGTAGAAACATATTTCTTCTATCAGGAATATTACTGATTATGTGTCCAGGCGAGGTCATGCTGGGTCGGTGTAGGACTTGTCCTGGTGGAACGTGTTTAACCAGAACGTTCCGCTTATGGATAATTACAGGGTCTCCATCCGTAACTCTTTAGTCTCGAAGCTCTGCCCTTCCCAGCCATTTCAGTGGAGTCTACAATTATCTTTTTTTTTCTTTTCTTCTCCAGGATAGTGCAATGAATCATGGGATATGTTTACATTGGTTTATTTGTACCGCACCTCTGGACTTGTCTTATGCTCATCGGGTCATGGGAAACTAACCACGTCCCAGCTCCATCTAACACGCCGCACCCAGAGCGTGTGTGTGTGTGAGAGAGAGAGAGAGAGAGAGAGAGAGAGAGAGAGAGAGAGAGAGTCACACCCCGGTAATTACAGAGCGTTGGAGATTCCTCCCATCAGGGATGTGGATTTGTCGCAGCGGATAAGCAGCGTGTCAGTATTCGTGACTCTTGAAGCTCTTGGTCTCCATTTGAGAGATGAACCTTGTAATTTCCACAAGGTTTGGAACCAGTTTACAACTTACTTAGGGTCTGAATGTCTGCAAACAATAACAGCAGGACTGTATGGGACGTAGCGGTGTTCCGATAATCGATGCATTGCGATGAATACGTGGACGGTCCTGCATCGGTGCAGTGCAGAACATAATCGATTATATAATAATGAGCGGTATAAAAATTAAAAAGTAGTGCCAACATGAGTGCAGTGCCCCAACGTATTTTCCAGCGACCAATAGAATCGGCCTAGTGTTCGCTCTGCCCATTCAAAACACACAAATGTGCTCGCCTGACGTCGCGGATGCCTGAACCAGCCGTTTTACATGTAGAAAAATGTATGGGATGCATTGTGATCCATTGATAATCGAAATCAATTTGTGACAAGGTCCACACCTCTACTGGGTTGGCATGGTAAATCTGTTTTGGTGTTGTGCGGTACTGTGTTAGTCTGTTGTATTGTTATGAATGTAGGCATTATGCCTTATCTCGGCAGAGTCCATTCAGCAGCCAATCAGGATGCATCATACCACAACAACACTCATTTGTAAATGTCCAAGTGCTGGATTAATGAGCAATATTCAAACAAATGATTCAAATTCTTCAACTACTATTAATGTGATATTATACACTGCTTAAAGAATAAAGGGAACACTTAAACTACACAATGTACCTCCAAGTCAATCACACGTCTGTTAAATCAAACCGTCTACCACTGACTAATCAACCCGATTGGATGTGTTGACTGCGTGATGAGGTGCATTGTGGGACAAGCTCTGTAACTTGACTGGTGGTCCATGTCAGGCAGCTTCTCGGGGGAGGTTCTCCAGATGAGTGTTCTACCAAACAGTGTGTCCTCTTCTGCTTCCCCTCCAGGAAGTGCAGTCAGCTCCCAGCACAATGAGAACGTGTACGTGTCCGGCGCCACCAGCGGTGAGTCTGTCTCCACGTTCGACTGTGATGGTGTCAGTAGGTCTTTTGCAGCAAATCAGCTAAATTAAAGGGCAAAGTGTAAGATTACACAACAAAAAAGCAACAAAATGGTCCTTTTTGGTGAAATACTGCCCCCTTTTTTGGTGGGAGTATAAATGCACCAATGAGGAAAATCCATCACATTGCACCATAGAGACACATTACACATTGGTCTTATTTGGCAGCACTGAATATGTTGTTGGGCTTGTTTAAAGGGATTGTCACCCTTTGCCAATTGGTGCATTTATACTCCCACCTAATAAGGGGCGGTATTCCACCAGAAGTCTTGGCAAATAGCAGGTTTTCTCAGTTGGATGGTTTAAAATGAACCTTCTTCTGTCTCAGTATGTGGGCAGCCTTGAAAACGTCATTTATATTTGCACAGTTTGTGGGTTTTAATGCGCGCCCACCAGCCAATGAAATATTTATCCAGAACAGGATATGTATATGTGTATGTATGTATGTTGAAGGTGTTGGTTGCAGCTCTGCACCACTGACTGTTGTCATGGTGCTTGTCGAGCTGGTTGGTGTTCAGCTGATAACAGAAGTGGAGCTGCAGAGAGGAGCTGCTTATCTGTTTACGTAACATCTGTAGCTTAAGTCTTCGTCTGTGTGTCTGTGTGTATGTTCAGCCTGTGGAGATGTTGCTGAACAGATTAGGGCGTCCAGTGGGGTCATCACCAGCCCCGGTTGGCCATTCGAGTACCCCTCCCGCGTCAACTGCAGCTGGAACATCAGAGCCAACCCTGGAGAGATCATCACCATCAGGTACCGGGTGGCGGACGTCTCAATCATCCGTATATTCTAAAATAAAATATCTGCGCAGCCCTTCTACTGGGATGAAAGGTGCATCATCAACCAGGGTTGGGAATCAGAAGAGCACACGTTAATGATGAATTTACAATAATGTTGGGTCTCAGATGTTCAATACATACATTTTACATTTTTACATTTACAGCGTTTACCAGACGCCCTTATCCAGAGCGACTTACAATCAGTAGTTACAGGGACAGTTCCCCTGGAGACACTCAGGGTTAAGTGTCTTGCTCAGGGACACATGGTTTTCTGTGATGCAAACGTGATAACCAAAGAAAAGCATCAGAATATTTTCCCTAAATTAACATTACAGTTTAAAATGGCGCAATACTGGATACCAGTGTATTGATGATGGATCACCATAGTTATCAGTTTTGTTTTTTTTTCGTCCCACCCTTTGAAAACTGCCTGGCATCGTTTCTACACACTCGCCTCCTCTCCAGCACAGTGTCCATGGTTACAGAGTAAAAATAGACCCTCCTGTTTGCACAGGCGACAGGATTTTTATTATTTTTTTTTTTTTAGCTTTTGATGAATTGAAGGATAAAGACGTAGGAGTCTTTGCTACTGCTGCTCACTATTAGACACATCCTGGATGCCATGTGCTCTTTAGTAATTGCTGGAGAATTGACAAGGCGCTGTCAGCGACTACAGCAAGTAAACGTTCCTTAGTTCATAGTGGAGGTGAAGAGTTGTAAATAGAGTTTTTTTTTTTTGTGATGTTAGTTTGTGTTTATAGAAATGTTCCTGCTGTTAAAAAGCAGGTAATGACACAGCATGGATATGACCGTTTAATATTCACCAGTTTTTCATTAATAATTGTTAAAGTGTTTTAGAACCTTACAAAGGATCTTTGAAGACGTGAACCTTGCAGTGTCATTTAGCACTTTTAACTGAGAGCTGAGAGAGGAACTAAAGTTGTTTGGAACCATAGAACCAGTCCAGCTACTGCCATGGTCAATTGTAATGAGATGATCATGGATTTTTTTAAACTTGTGAGTTATGGCTGATATGGTGTATGTTATTATTTCTGTATTGTGAGGAATGAGCGTGAATAACTGAAGTCTGTTTTTCTCTCAACAGCTTTCAGGACTTTGAGATCCAGAGTTCCCATCGTTGTGGGCTGGACTGGATCTCCATCGGCTCCTACAAGAACCTGGACGGCTACCGGGCCTGCGGCTCGTCCATCCCGGCCCCGTACATCTCTTCCCAGGATCACGTGTGGATTAAGTTCCATTCTGACGACAGCCTGACCGGCAAGGGCTTCAGACTGTCTTACGTAACAGGTAGGGGCTATTAATACGTCCACTGGACACTGTCCCCACCCACATACAGAGTGTCACGTGCCAGTTGTCCGTCTCTCTCCGCGTCGGCGCTTTGCTTTCTGATGCTTTCATGGTTTTAGTCGGTGTGGTTTGCCGTGGTCTGGTCTCATGGTGGGGTGAAGAATGAAAGACAATCGTCCAGGACCATAACGAGGCTGCGGCCAGAGTAATGACAGACTCTTGTAGGTTCCCCAAAATGCAGTCCGAGGCGTTCCGCATTTTTCCACAACCCACGTCGGAACAGTCCTGCACCACAGAAAACAGAGTAATTGTCAGGAAGGCCATCGCGCCCCACAATGCCGCTCTTGTGTGGTGTGTTGTGGTGGATGTGAGGTCAGGAAGTCCCCACAAAGCAGCCTGGTGACCCCATCTGATCCTGACCTGCAATTCACACAGTTCTATGAATAGAAGGTTTTTTTATTGTTCAGAAAAGTCTCTATTCTTTAAAAAAAAAAATTCACACAGAAGACAGTCAAGAACATTTTTGAATGCTCATTAAATATACGTATATTTAATGTTATATATAGGTAGTAAGTTATATTGTGTTTTAATTCAGTCTCACCGTATGCCTTAAATCATATTTATGTAAGAAATTACCTTTAATAATTTAAACCTTTTAAACAACAAACCGTTAGTGAAATATTTATAACTCCAAACATTAAGCAGGGATTAGGGATGTCTATTAGTGGCACGGGTACTTAGGCGCCCCCTGGTGACAGGGAAGTAAAATTGGAATTAAATATCGCCTAATTGGACGATTCTAGTCAAAGAGGATAATATCAGCAATAATTGGTGTGTCCCTAGTTTGAAAGTTATCTAGGTATTTCATACTTTATTGTTTTCACTCTTTAGGAAAGTTGGAGGAGCTTTTCTGCGAGTCGGATCAGTTTCACTGTTCCAGTGGGAAGTGCATTCCGGAAACGTGGAAGTGCAATGGCATGGACGAGTGCGGCGACAACTCAGACGAGGAGCTGTGTGTCCAGCCCAACCCGTCGTCGCTCTTCTCCTTCCAGCCGTGCGCCTACAACCAGTTCCCCTGCCTGTCCCGCTACACCCGCGTCTACACCTGCCTGCCCGAGTCCCTCAAATGCGACGGCAGCATCGACTGCCAGGACCTGGGGGACGAGATCGACTGCGACGTGCCCACCTGCGGCGAGTGGCTGCGCAATTTCTACGGCACCTTCAGCTCGCCCAACTACCCCGATTTCTACCCCCCCGGCAGCAACTGCACCTGGCTGATTGACACGGGCGACCACCGCAAGGTGGTCCTGCGATTCATGGACTTCAAGTTGGACGGCACCGGCTATGGCGACTATGTAAAAGTTTACGATGGCCTGGAGGAGAACCCGCGCCGGCTGTTGCGCCTTCTGACGGCCTTTGAGTCCCGCGCCCCCGTGGCCGTGGTGTCGTCCTCGGGGCAGCTCCGGGTGCACTTCTATGCTGACAAGATCAACGCAGCACGAGGCTTTAATGTGACCTACCAGGTGGGGTTGCTAATCCTATTTATTAATATATTTTATTGGCTTTTGGGTGTTTTAGCTGGAGTTTTGAGACATACTACTAGAAAGGAAAAAAGGGGCGGTACTTTGATTAGTGAACTAGAATTCACTATCACCTCTGGTGGTACTCAGTGGTATTACAAGACAGGGTGGGTTATAGCTAGCTGCCTACTAACGTCTCTGCAATATAGAGACGTCAAAATTATTATTTCTTTGCATTCTTTTTTCTCGTTATAAAATAAAATGCACATACATTTTAACTACACAGAAACCTCACTTTAAATTGTAAATGTCCTTTTCTTTTATTCAATTCCACTTATATTTTAATTGGGCATCTGCTGGCTTTCTGGGCTCTCTTTGTAAGTTTGACTTGAACCTGGTTCAAAGTTGGACTTTGTGGTCTTCTGGATCTTAGGGCAGGGTCTTACCTGCTAGGCTACTACCACCTTAATAAATAAAGTCCAGTAAATGCAAAAACCTAAGTTGGCCTTAATAAAAAACAGACTATACTACAGTACCGATAGATTTAGATTTATCCAGAGCGACTTACAATCAGTAGTTACAGGGACAGTCCCCCCCTGGAGACACTCAGGGTTGAGTGTCTTGCTCAGGGACACAATGGTAGTAAGTGGGGTTTGAACCTGGGTCTTCTGGTTCATAGGCGAGTGTGTTACCCACTAGGCTACTACCACCCATAGATGATGGGAATTATAAAAAAGGTGGGGTTTGAATTAAATTCATGTTATTAGAGGGTATATGGGATGTTATCTGGGGGTTAACCGGCGCTCTGGTAAAACAGGTGGACGGGTTCTGCCTGCCCTGGGAGATCCCATGTGGCGGTAACTGGGGCTGCTACACCGAGGCCCAGCGGTGCGACGGCTACTGGCACTGCCCCAACGGCCGCGACGAGCTCAACTGCAGCACCTGCCAGGAGGACGAGTTCCCGTGCTCCCGCAACGGCGCCTGCTACCCGCGCTCCGACCGCTGCAACTACCAGAACCGCTGTCCCAACGGCTCCGACGAGAAGAACTGCTTCTTCTGCCAGCCCGGAAACTTCCACTGCCAGAACAACCGCTGCGTGTTCGAGAGCTGGGTGTGCGACGCGCAGGACGACTGCGGCGACGGCAGCGACGAGGAGAACTGTCCGGTCATCGTCCCCACGCGCGTCATCACCGCCGCCGTCATCGGCAGCCTGATCTGCGGCCTGCTGCTGGTCATCGCGCTCGGCTGCACCTGCAAACTCTACTCTCTCCGGATGTTTGAGCGCAGGTACGTTCCCTCGCCGCCAGTATTCTCCGTGCGGGACGCAGCGCGGCCACTAAGGGCCTCTCCTTCCAGGTCGTTCGAAACTCAACTGTCTCGCGTGGAGGCGGAGCTCCTGAGGCGCGAGGCCCCGCCTTCATATGGCCAGCTGATTGCTCAGGGTCTTATACCACCAGTGGAGGATTTCCCGGTCTGCTCGGGGAACCAGGTGAGGCCAGATCGAACTCGGTTTACGTTCCAGCTTCATGTGGATCATCTCTCGGTTCATTTCGTTAATTCCGTTACTACGTATTTCAGGCCTCGGTCCTGGAGAACCTCCGACTAGCCGTTCGCTCCCAACTGGGCTTCACCTCCATCCGCCTGCCGACGTCTGGCCGCCACCGGAACATCTGGCGACGCCTCTTCAACTTCACGCGCTCCCACCGCTCCGGTTCCCTCGCGCTGGTCTCGGCCGACGCCGAGGAAGGTTCCGGAAGTGCGGGGTCGTCTCGCGAGCCGGACCGACTGGGATCCCACCGGGGTCTGCTACCCCTCGACTCTGACGACACAGACACGGAGAGCGAGCAGCCGCCTCACAGCAGGGATGTGGGCGGTGCTGTGGGCGGTCTGGCTACAACTCTGCCTCAGAAAACCCCGCCCACTACTGCGGTGGAGGCTATTGTGTCTGTGACTGCGAGCTCTGCCCCTTTGTCCAGCTGTGAAGGCAGCCTTGCTGAGAGCCTGGCGGAAAGTTCTGGATCAGAGCAGTGCTCCTCCATCTCTAGCAGCAGTGGGCGGAGCCAATTCAGTAATGCCCTCCGCAGAATTACGCGGGGACTGCGATGGGTGCGCTTTCTCGGTCGCTCTGGTGGCTCAGGGGGCGGGACAAGCGGAGTCGGCACAGGGCCCAATCACAGTCCGCTGCGTCAGCTGGAGCCAGCGGGTGGCGCTGCGGTCGGCGTGCGGGAGGACGAGGACGACGTGGAGCTGCTCATCCCCGCGTCCGACGTAGCGTCCCTCGACAACGACGCGACGGACGCCAATCACAGTCACCTGTCCGCCCAGAGCGCCGCCTCAAACCCCGCCCTGCGGGGCCGAGCCAGTGGCGGTCGGGACGGCCCCTGCGAACACTGCGGAATGGTCCACACGGCCCGCATTCCGGACGCCTGCCGCGAGGGGACGTCCCGGACGGAGGCCAGCGACGACGAAGCCCTGCTGCTCTGCTGAGCGCCGAACAACACGAGCCCCTCCCCCTGGCTTCATCTGCCCCGCCCCCTTCACGTTTCCTGGCCGCCTGGAACAGCAGCAGCAACGCGGACGTTCCCGGAGCCCCTGGCGCTAAGAGAAGCCAGGAGACTGTCATGCTAAGTGGCGTTATTGATGCCCCGCCCGGCGAGTCCACCGGGTCCCCTGGCCGCACCCTGGGGGCTTTCTGAGCCGACGTTACAGTAGCCCCGGCGATGAGTGCGAGACACGGTCGCCAGAAACAAATAAGCTTTCAGCGTTTTAACGGTACGAGTGGGTGTGGTGAAAGGGTCAATAATCCCCCCCCCCCGGATTTTCCTACGTAGCAGCTCCTTGTTTGGTTGAGGCACTACGACTTTTTTTGTGTGTGCTTCTGTGACCATTTCAACACAACAAGCCTTTTTTCTTACCATGACGAGAGAGAGAGAGAGAGAGAGAGCGAACGACGGTGTTCCAGTGTTAAAAATGGCTGCTCGTGTTCGTGTGTGTGTGTGTGTGTGTGTGTGTCGTATTTATTGTTCCGTTACAGTTTTTGGTAAACCTCAGTGTTTCCGGTACAGCAGGTTCTCGCGTGAGTGTGCGTATTTATTATGAATTATTTTTCATTTCAGTAGCGATAACTTGAGAAGCATGTTTTAACTTGTCTTGTGCTTATTTTTAAGTGATATGGTGTTAATAAAATCCAAATAAATAAATATATATATATAAATAAATATACATAACTGTTTACTGCACTGCAAAAATAAAACGTGAGCATTCAGTCATTCACGGTGGTCTCCTGGACCTGTTCTTGCTCCACTTGCTGTGGCTTCATTCGGGGTGGGTGTGGCCTTTTCCCAATCATGACAGCCAATCCTCAGGTCCTTATCCTCGTCCGAATTAAGCAGTGCGTGGAGTTTTGGCCGATATTTCACACTCATGAATAATAAAAATAATAGAAATGACCTTGTTTTTGTCAAACTTCAGCCATTTCTCACGAGTGAAGTATTCAGTAACTTTATACATTAAGACGCTCATAAGTTGGACGTTTTTGAGACATAATCAACATTTCTGAGATCCTCAAATAGCACTAAACACAATATAAGCTGTTCAATATAAACACAATAGAAGTTGTCAAGAAGCATTAAGAAAATTAAGGGAACACTTAAACTACACAATGTAACTCCAAGTCAATCACACTTAAGTGAAATCAAGTATGCAACACTGACCCAACAATCAATTTCACAACCTGTTGCGCTAATGGAATAGACAAAGGAAATTATAGGCAATTAGCAAGACATCCCCATTAAAGGCGTGGTTCTGCAACCACTGGCTGATGTTTTGGTCACTTTTTACTCTGGTGGTAGCTGGGGACGGGTCTACAACCCACACAAGTGGCTCAGGTAGTGCAGCTCATCCAGGATGGCACATCAATGCAGGCTGTACCAAGAAGGTTTGCGTAGTGTCCAGAGCATGGAGCCATTACCAGGAGACAGGCCAGTACATCAGGAGACGTGGAGGAGGCCGGCATCCACCCAGCAGCAGGACCTCTGCCAGATGCCTGCAAAATGACCTCGAGCAGGCCACAGATGTGCATGTGTCTGCTCAGACAGTCATGAACAGACCCCATGACGGTGGTATGAGGGCCCGACGTCCACAGGCGGGGGTTGTGCTTACGGTTTGGCATTTTCCAGAGAACACCAAGATTGGTCATTTCTCCACTGGCGCCCTGTGCTCTTCACAGATGAAAGCAGGTTCACACTGAGCACATGTGGCAGACGTGACGGAGTCTGGGGACGCCGTGGAGAACATTCTGCTGCCTGCAACATGGCAGCGGGTCAGTAATGGTGTGAGGTGGCATTTGTTTGGGGGGCCGCATAGAACCACCACATGCTCGCCAGAGGTAGCCTGACTGCCATTAGGTACTGAGATAATATCCTCAGACCCCTTGTGAGACCATATGCTGCTGATTTGCCCTGGGTTCTTCCTAATGCAAGACAAAGCTGGACCTCATGTGGCTGGAGGGTGTCAGCAGTTCCTGCAAGAAAAGGGCACTGATGCTATGGACTGGCCCCTTTTGAGCACATCTGGGACATCATGTCTCGCTCCATCCACCAACATCACGTTGCACCACAGACTGTCCAGTAGTTGGTGGATGCTTTAGTCCAGGTCTGGTAAAAGATCCCTCAGGAGACCATCCACCAACTCATCAGGATCATGCCCAGGTGTTGTAGGGAGGTCTTACAGACACGTGGAGGCCACACACACTACTGAACTTCATTTTGACCTTTAAGGACATGTGATCTGGGGAAGACTGTGATCTGGGGAAGTTGATGATCACCCTTTTCCTTCATCCTGTTCCCTCTCCACTCCAGAAGCATTAATGGGATTTCACACAGTAACTGCTTCTCCGTCCTTGGACCAACATATCAGGAATGTTCCTCAAGACCTGTGGTCATTCTAACATCACAATCTAGACACAAGTGGCTTTAATGTTGTGGCAGCTCGTTATAAAATGCAACACTTATTCATTATTTCATCAAATAATTTTAATTTATTACTTATATTTCATTTAAACTGCATGAAGAAACACACCAGTCGTCGTATGAATGAGTTTTTATTTTCTCAAAACAAGAAACACATAAAAATTCATATTGTGGCATTTTCCCATTTCTGTACCATTCGTCCCTCAACAGAACGTCCGTCATGAAGTCATTCCTTCGGCCTTCCAAACCATGGGAATTAGTTTTTTTTTCTTTAGAACAATATTAAAATAAAATATACTTGCAACCTGACACTTTTTTTTTCTAGTCGACCCCCATAACATAAAAAAATTCTCTTTCATTTATTACTTTTTTTGTTTTTCGTTTTTTTAATTAAAATGAATTAAAATCAGAAATTCCCATGAGCAGCTGGAGGTGGAATGTTTATCTGGGTGTGGCAGATAGGGGGAGGGGCTTCACATGCACGGTACAACAAAGTGCAAAAACTTCCAAACGTGGGCGGCGCCTCGTCAAAACATGCGAATCTCGACATGCTCGGTCCGGACGGATGAACGGATGCAGCGGGTGGGGCGGGGGCGTGGCCACGCCACAGGCAGGGAAGGAAGAAAACGAAAAAAAAAAAAAAGAAATGAAATATTTTTTTTTTTTTATCTTAAGGCCTGCACCTTTCACACGATACACAAAAACACACACATTCATTTCCCCTCCGACCTCCCACTGTTTTTTTTAATGCATGATGGGACGGTCTCCAGGCTGTTCTGTAAAAACACAGAATAGTGTAAAGAATGACATCACATTGTAGTTGATCATGTTGCATTCACTCGCGTCAGATCCATGCACAGTTTTATTAAAAATAACCTCCTGAAAATGGCCGAGCTCTTTTTTTTTTCTTTGCAGCCTCAAGGAAAATATTTTTCTTGATTTTTCGTCTGTACGGCTAACAGCTTTTCATGCAAAATAAATAATAAAATAAAATAAAAAAAAAATCTGAACTGACATCATACAGTTTCACGGACAAAAAGTTCGAGGCGTCTGTCCTGTCCTGTGCTGACGGGTTACAGGGCCTTTCTGTTGCCGCAGCGATGCAACACTGGCTTGGTCTGGCATGTCTGATGTCAGGGCTGGGGGCGGGGCCTAACTCAAATGTTGGGGTCCTCGTGGACAAGGGAGGCTGTCAATCAGTAATCCCAACACCTGAAGAAAGGCAGAACCGTGGAGCTTCTGGAACTCTAAAACGGAACGGAAAGAACGGGACGTTTTTGTTTAGAACAGGGCTGCGGTTCTCCGTTCTCTCCGCCGTTTTAATCCCGCGCTCTCGACCTAGACGTAGAACCCGAGTGAACCGCTGAACTCCGCCCACTCTGCTTCTCCTGAGTTCTGTTCCCGCCCACTGTGCCAGACTCTCTCTCAGCCTGCGCTTGGGCGGGGCTGTTGGGCGTGACCATGGGCGGAGCCTCCTTTCTCACAGGCTCAGAAGACACGACATGAAGCATGCAGTGCGACGCGACGAGGCGTGGCCCACCCAGGCGGTCACTCTTCACTGCTGGCTGTTACTATGGTGACAACAACCCGCAGCCCACATTGCTACGACCGAACGTTGGAGCCGCCGCCCTGCGCTGACTGGGACGGTTTACTGCTTAAAGGGGCCAACGTAGGGTCCACCAGCGATGTGGGCGGGAACAGTTTGTACCAGCCAATCACCATGTTGGTCAGTTCCAAGTCATCGAGAAGGATCTGGGCGGCGCCCATGAAGGATTTGTGGTCCATTCGTCCATAATCTCCCCAGACTATGATCTGTTAGCAAAGAAGAAATCTATTTTTATTGTCTGATTAACAATTTGCATATAACATAAACGGCAGAAATTGCTGGTTTTGTACAGAACCTGCAGAACCTTCCCCTCTGGGTTCTCCTCGAACTGCAGCTGCTGCTGGTACAGCGGGTCCAGCGTCTTCCGCGCCAGGCGCGTTTTCTTCTTATTGATGCACTTCCCGTTGTCCAGCAGGTAAACTTTGACGTAGGGGGCTGAGCGGGAAACAACAAGAGCCACAAAATGAAACAAAAAACCTTTTAACTTCTACATCCAAAAGCAGAAGGTGGTTGGTTACCTGGCGTTTGCTTGTTTCCTGGTTTACCCACAAGGCCCCTGGCCCGGATCACCTCCACATCCAGCCGCTCCTTCCTGTGGACCATGCCAATCTGGATATCGCCTGAGGTCAAAATTTGAAGAAGAGTTTAGACAACCAAGGTCTTCTACATGCCTTGCACATTTAGTTGGACCTTCAGTGAATTTCAGTGACGTGTGTGTGTGTTGTTCGAAGACCCTAAATTCCACGGGATGTTGTTCATTTGAGATACTTTGTTTTCAAAATGAATAAAACTTCCTCATATAAACATCACGACCAAACAGGGTCCTACCCATTGGAGGTGTGGCCAGAGTCTGCCTCCCGGCTAGCTGGGCGGGGCCTAACCCATCCAGGAACTCTGTGAACTGGCTGTCAGATGAGATCTTCACACCAGGGAAGATGAGGCTTCAGAGAAGCGCAGAGAAGAAGAAATGACAGGAGAAATGAGTGGAATAAATGGGGAAAACAGAAAGATTGGCGGAGGGGAGGCGTGAATCCCTACTTTCCGGGTTTAGGGTTCTCGCCGTCCTCAGCCGTCTCTCGGCTGGGCTGCCGGGTCATCCTGTTCTTAAACTCGATGGCCAGACCCGTCTCCACGCTGCGCTGGATGGCCAGACGCACCGGCTTCTTCTTCTTACCCTCCTCTGTTAAAAGAAAAGTTGATGAACTGCATTTCTCTAAATAAATAGATTAAATGCATTTCAGATTCCTGCCCCTAAGTTCAAAAGCCAGGAAGTCATGTCATATATTAAAATTATTGGACATTATGTATATAAAATATCACATATATGTGTGTCTGTGTGTGTTTCCTCCAGACATGAACAACTTGTCCCTTTATCTTAGTCATTTCCATCACAGGGGTTATTATGAATAAATAACAGTGTATAATTATGAATATATGATATAGTAAATGATTGTAGAACAGTAAAATATATGATAAACACCCAGTTAATTATTAATCCAGTGTATATGTTACTGGACTCAGTTGGAGGTGAATGTAGCTGGTTGCAATTTGTCCTTTTATCCAGCAGGTGGCAGCAGCAGAAAGCTGGAGACCAAGTAGAAGCTCCAGCTTCTGAGCGACAGCTGTGTGTGTGTGTGTGTGTGTGTGTGTGTGTGTCTTTACGAACTATGGTCATCTTCACCAGTTGAAAAGAATCTAAATACACCACATCATCAATCATAGTCGAAAAATCACTGATCATTACACACTGTGCACACACACACACACACACACACACACAGTTCATAGTAAGTAAAACACACCTCTGTACTTCTCCACTGTCCTCCAGACATTTAATTTAGAAACAAAAGCTTCAATCACAAGTCACGCATCACATCAATCTCAACCGACCCGCACAAAGCGACCGGCGTAGATGACTGACGGGTCATGTGGACCGCGGTGGAGCGGATCCCGCCGCCCGCCTTACCTGCGTCCCCTGCGGCGGAGGTCATGCAGGGGAAGTAGACGGCGAGCGCCTCCCACGACGCCGACAGGCTCAGCTTGCTCTGGGAGCGCTGCATGCGCACGGCCGGGGCTCCGCCGCCACCGGCGCCGTCCTGACCCTGTCTGCCCATCCTACCCACCGGGTGCTGAACGATCCGCCGATCACAAACACACACACACACGAGCGAGCGATACGTTTATCACCCTGACGACTCGCCTGCGGCTCACTGAGGAGGAACAGCAGAACGTTCTCCCTTCCCTTCAGCAGAACGGGGCTGGTGTGTGTGTGTCTCTGTCCGTGCCCCAGCCAATCACAGCACATGCTGCAGCAGCAACTGGAAAGGCTCTCTAGGACAAGGATCTCTACCCAGAGATAAAGATACACACACACACACACACACACCAGCCAGATATATTGCAATTCACACACACACACTACCCACAGATATTGCAATGCACACACACACACACACACACTAGCCAGAGATATAGCAATACACACATACACGCACGTACACACTACCCAGAGATACACACAATACATACACACACACACACACACACACACTAGCCACAAATATTGCAACACATACACATACCCACTAGCCAGAGATGTAGCAATACACACACACACACACACAAGCCAGAGATATAGCTACACACACACACACACGCACGTACACACTAGCCAGAGATACACACAATACACACACACACTAGCCACAGATATTGCAATGCACACACACACACACACACTAGCCAGAGATATAGCAATACACACATACACGCACGTACACACTAACCAGAGATACACACAATACACACACACACACACACACTAGCCAGAGATATAGCAATACACAGACACACATGCATGTACACACTAGCCAGAGATACACACAATACACACACACACACTAGCCACAGATATTGCAATACACACACACAAGCACACACCAGCGCAGGCTTCATGCATGAGACTCATTCATACTCCTGCATGGCTGTAACAGGGTGGTCTGAATGGGAATGAGAACATGACTCATCTGTTGCCGCGGCGTCATGTGACTTCATTCCGTCTCAGGAACACGGATTGTCGCCTCCCCCCGCGCCTCTGGATTTGAGATGGTATTCTGGCCCTGTATGGTACTGTACTAGAGTCTGTGTGTTTGTGTGTGTGCGTCTCACTGATCGTAAACGCTCTTGAGAAGTCGACCGCGTGGCTACGCCGCAGCCTGCTTCTCAGAAGAATGCGTCTGGACCGTGATGATGTAGCTTAATCATCAGCAGGAGAAAAATGCCCGGCGTTCACTTTCAGAGTTCAAAAACACGTGCACGCACACACACATGCAGACACACACACACACTCCTAACATACCGCACTGCGACAGAGCAAATCTCTAAAACTGCGAGTCCAGGAGGCTTTAATGCATGAAGCCCAGATTCCGGAGCAGCGAGGAGATCCACCGATTTTAGTAGTCCGATGATTGAAATTGGAATACAACAATTCCGGAGGTCAGGACATGCAAAGCAATTTTAAGGCAGAAATCCGACCAACAACATGCAAGTCAAGTCACCTACGACCTCCAGCCAATGAGAACGCAGGATTCGGCATGCCCTCTGTGTGCCAGTTTTTCAAGGGTGTCACTTCTCATCTTTTTTTAAATCACAGAACGCTATTAAACCAGTTCATATTAAACCAATATGAACCCTAAAAGGTCCAATCACAAGCCAGAGATTTGTGCATGTGACGCCATGATAGGTTCCACCACCAAACCCGGAAACCAGTAAGTTGTATACGCAGGATCTACTGGTACAGCATCAACAGGACCTGCAGCAAATGTTCCACTTCATTCCGCTCCAGATATCATAACGAATCCGTTTCCACGTATTTCCATCAGAACACAACGACCTAGAACATGTTCATATCTCACGGTGACAGTAAGGGACACGGGGAGTGTTTACACAGAGCACCTGCCGGACAGAACCCTCACAATCAGGTCATGTTCCACACTGTTCAGTTCCGCTCTCCTCAACTTAACGCCGAAGAACACGCCAAAGACATCAGGACGTAAATGACCTTTTCGTTACAGAAGCAGAGTATGGACAGGAGGGACCCGTGGGACAGCGAGGCCACCCAGGGACCTGCCATCACCTGCTAAATGACACACGGTTTACAGTCCGAGAGGGGTTCAACCCCGCCGAGCACGGACACGTCCAAACACCGCGGACTGATATACGGCCGAGCATAAACATGCCGAGAACCGGAGCACTGTTAAAAAAAGCAGAAAAAGTAACAGGAACAAGAACCACGAATACTTCAGGTTCTTGAAGTGGTTCTTTCTCAACAGCTCGGTGGTAAAAAATTATTTATTTATTTTCCCTGGAACCCGGACTGCAGGTCAGGAGCGCAGTTTAACATCGAGTGGTCGGTGGCAACGGTGGTCCTGTGACACTCCAAAACTCCACAAGCTCATCCAGAAACCCACACTCACTCTCTCTCTCTCTCTCTCTCTCACACACACACACACACACACACACCAAAACATTCTGTCAAAGCATACAAAGAAATTCATTCCTGAAGCACAACGTCACTGCAGTGGAGGATATTTTAGGGTTTTATACATATGACTCATGGAGGGCTCTTTAGATCTTGTACACAGAAAGACAGACAGAGTGTCAGTGATGGTGACAACAGAAGTAGGTGTGTAAGAAGGTGGTGGTGCTAGGCGAGTGAGAAGGTGGTGGTGCTGGGCGAGTGAGAAGGTGGTGATCTTGTGACGAGATTCTTCACCACATCAGGATCTTGCTATTTACCTGGACAAGTCACAGCTCTCTCCTCCTACAACAGCCCGCAACCTTGGCGTAACAATAGACAACCAATTCTCCTTCTCGACTCACATCAGCAACCTTTCCCGCTCATGTAGATTCCTTCTCTACAATATCAGACGAATCCGCCCTTATCTGTCAACCCAGGCCACCCAACTACTGGTTCAGTCCTTAGTAATCTCACGACTGGACTACTGCAACTCCTTTCTAGCTGGTCTACCTCTATGTACCATCCGACCTCTACAACTCATACAAAATGCAGCAGCACGACTGATCTTCAACCTTCCCAAATTCTCCCACACCGCCCCTCTGCTACGTTCCCTCCACTGGCTCCCAGTAGCTGCACGCATCAGGTTCAAAATACTGATGCTGGCCTACAAAGCCAAACATGGAGTAGCCCCATCCTACCTCACAGCCCTTATTACACCTCACACTGCACCTCGTATACTCCGAGCCTCCAGTACTGCTCGCCTGGTCCCTCCATCTCTGAAGGTACAAGGCAGACATTCATCTAGACTCTTCTCCGTCTTGGCCCCTCGGTGGTGGAATGAATTTCCCCTCGAGGTCAGAACAGCTCAGTCACTGAGCACCTTCAAACAACAGCTCAAGACCTTCCTCTTTAGAGAATATTTAGATTAACTTGTAACCTTCTAATTGTCGAACTTTTGTACAGAATCTACAACAGAGTGAATAAAAAGATTGTATTCATAGTTGGGGGTCCTAGTGAACTGATCACTTCATCGATGGTAACTTGAAAGCACATTGTAAGTCGCTCTGGATAAGGGTGGAGGTGCTCGGAGTGTGAGAGGGTGGTGGTGCTGGGCGTGTAAGAAGGTGGTGGTGCTGGGCGTGTGAGAGGGTGGTGATCCCGGGACATGTGAGCTGGGCGTGTGAGAAAGTGATGATCATGGGACGTGTGCTGCTTTTTTATACATAAATGCTCAGATACAAACACAGTGGACAACAAAGAGGTCAAAAGATTAATATTCATAAGGAGCGTGAGCACACGTCAGAGTCTATATATAAATCTGCACAGGAACGTTTTAAAGCTGCAGCGCCGGCCTCTTCTCAGCAGTATTACACATCATAAATAAATAAATAGCTGCTTTTTGGAAAGTGGAACACGTTTACAGACTGAAGAACCGTGAAGTTCCCTGAAACACTTCAGTAAAGTAGGCCAGCGCCGGCGCCGGTCCAGCAGACGTAAGTCTGATCATATCAGCTCTCACGTTACTCTGGGTTTACATATCCCGCTGAATAGAAGACGTCTTGACCTACAGAGTTAACTCCCTGGCTGATGAACCCAGATAAGGCCCCCAAAAGGGGCGGATATGTCTGTTAATGGTGCTTTTTGAAGAAAAAAAAAAAGATTTTTAGACCCATCACAGCTCATCGAGTACAAGGTCACAGAGGACAATGCCAATGCTGTTCTTCATCCAGAGGGTGGGAAATTGACCTCTATTGACCAATCCGAGGTCACTTCCAGGCCAAGAAAACCAAACCCGGCAATCATGGACTGAGATCCCAACTCAGGCCATATTCCGAAGTTTTATCTTGTCAGAAACAATGATGATAACAGGCTTGGACATTAATAATATTTTTATTGCATTGGTAGAGTCCTCTAATAAAAAAAAAAAAAAAACATGTCACTCTCATGTTTCGTGGGCACATAATTCAGGGAACCTGCCTTTTGAGGTTTTGTCCCTGGCAGGTCTTACCTTCAGGATCCAGCTGTGACGTGCTCTGGCTCTTCTTGCCTAGACCAACCATGGCGGCCATTTTGGCTCCAAAACTGGACCGCCGTTTCTTGTCTTCGTCATCGTCGTCGTTCCTGCCCAGCGAACACATCTCCCCGCCCACACTGGAGCTCTTGGTGATGTTGCTGCCGGCCCCGGCCGATTGCCTGTTTTTCGTTTTGGATGTAAAGTCACTGGTCAGCAATGTGGGGAGGGGCGGAGCCGCACAGACAGGCAAAACAAAGAGAGAGAAAACCACGGGGGGGGAGACAGAGGGGCAGATCTCAGCTGCGGGACTCTTAAAGACAGACATAGGCTGCATGCACACGTATATCTGGAGTGCGGACAGAGCTACAGCCAGGTAGCACACAGCGGGGCTCCCGGCCCTGCTACCGCTCCCACCACATTCATCACCCAACAAGCTAGAAAACGGCGCATATACACAACGTGAGCTGCGTCTCACACACACACACACACACACACACATAATGCATTTAATAATGATAACAGTAATAAAATCTATTTAATAGACACACACACTCATTAAAACGCATTCAGGTCCCTGTTCTCCCCACCGCCGCGTCTTTAAGTCTCCGTCTGTTGTTTAGTTGGCAGAGCAACGCATTTAAAACAGACGTCAGCCACTTCAAACAAATCTGCTGCCTAACAGCTTCTCATCGGATTTACACAAATACTACAGAAACGATAGAGAAGGCAAAGAAGTCTAAAAATAGCACGATGTGGACATTTATGTTAACATCCGGGGTCAAGATGTCACACAACACGCACAGGACTGGGGTTTTAGTCCGAACGGAGCCAGAGGAAGCTACTGCTCAGCTACAGGAATCATTGGGGTCAGGGGTCAGGGGTCACTGGAATTTTACCTGCCATCGTTCTCCAGCGCTTGCTCGCCCCCCTCCTCCTCTTCCATTACCTCCACCTCCCCCAGTCCCGCCTCTCCTCCCTCAGCCCCGCCCCCACCCACCCCAATCACTGCGTCCATTAGCTCGGACAGAGAAAGCTCCTCCCCTTGGCTGCCTTGAAGAGCGTCGCCACGGCTGCGGCGGGAACAGAGACACGCAGCATGCCGGACAGAAAGAGATACAGACATGCAATTAGACGTACACAACTGCATACTGGGAAATAAACCGTCAGCCGGTGAGACGAGGAGGAGGCTGAGTGGCATTAAAACGTCAACGGTCCCACGATCAGGTCACAACATGCAACACAGAGCTGATAGCCGAGGGCAAAACACCGTGGCGAGATCCAGACGTCTGGCCCTGCTATGAATTATGGGTAGAGCCAAACCGGACCTCACAGAGACAGACCGAGAGCGAGAGAAAGAGATACAGGAGGACAGAGATTTTGCCCACGGTCAGCAGCAGGGAGGGGGCGGGGCAGGGGTCCCACCTGATGCGGCGGCTGCCGCGCGCTCGCTCCGACTGGACAGACATGTAGCTCGCGCTGCTGAGCCGAGAAACACTCGACATAGCGGACACGTCGCTAACATCGCTGTCCGACGACTTCATGGACAAGGTGTCCAGTCCGCGCTGGAGAGCACAGACAAAGGAGAGGAACGTCACCACGGTAACACGTACCCACACCCTATAACATCATACACACACCATAACAGCAGGAACATAATGTCAAAATGTCAATTTTTAGATCATTTGTTCTGTTTTGGCAGCCCTTAACAACTTCAATGGTGTAAGAACATTTTTATAACATTTTTATAACATTTTTTAACCTGCCTCAAAACACAAGACGCATTACAATATTTTTAAAAAGTTCCTGCGAAATCAGTAGTAAAATCTGAAGTTCTGTTGGAATGAGTTATTGATAGAAGGCCATATGTACGCAGACTTATTGGAGTCGGCGTTATTATTGGTTGGCGTTTGAGTCACTGTGTGTCTGTGTGTGTGTGTACTGGAGGCAGGGCTCTCACCTTGGCCTGAGGATCCTTCAGAGAACCTGGTGAGATGGAAAAAGGTTCAGATGGGTTAAAACTACTACGACTGTAAATCGCAATGACTTTCATGAAATGATTCAGAACACTTTGCGTTCCACTTTTGTTCCACCTTTGGACAGTGGAATTTCATAAATCCAACATCTGTCCAATTGTTACTTCATATTAACTGTAAACCTACATGACCTTTGACACACTAATGAAAAAGTGAAGGGTCCCATTCCACAGGGGACGGGTGAGGGGGTTAATAACAGTTTAGGACAAAAGCACACATCGCCTGAAAGCAATTATATTGTCTCCATATTAAAAACGAAACCAAGAATACATGCGACTCGTAACTCTGTCCATTCAACCAGACTGAGAATGTGTGTGTGGGGTGTGTATATGGTGTGTCGGGGTTTAAAGGTCATACCTGCATCTCCGTTCTCTGCCACTGCCTCAACTTGAACATGAGGATGACAAAACAAAACAATGAGATGTTCACACAAATTAGTTGTAATGATGGTGGAAACACACACACACACACACAAACGTACTGCTACAGAAAAAAAGAAGGAACATTCAACGTGGTAATGAAGTGAGGAGCAGGAAGCCTGAAGCCCAGACACACAATAGCATCTAGTTGTGTGAGGAATAGTGTCAGTTTAAATAGTTCTAGTAAAACACACACACACAGCCTACTCCTAAAGCACCAGGCAGTACACCATAGAAAAGTTGGCCAAATCCTTTGCACCAGGAAGGGTCACCATGGCAACCAGGGCGAAACACTTAAGAGACCGATTCAGAACACGGCAAGTGGGAGAGAAAAGAGCAAACTACGGAAAACTAAATCCAGCGCAGCGTCTGGAACAGAGACAAGATCATCTGAAACACACTGCCCCCCCCCACTGTAGGCAAGAGGAACTACAGCAGGTCCAACAGGTTCAACCCCGCAGGTCCACCAGATCAAGGTTCTCCAACTCTTCTAAAGCAGTCATGTGACCCGATGCCAGCAGAAAGTCGTTTTTTTGTTAATGATGGAGAACCTCTGGATTTGGTAGAGCCTCTAGGGCTGGACATGTCTGCTCCTGAGCTACAGGAAAAGGCACAGGCCTCTTCGTACCAGTGGCTTTCCTCTGCAGGTCCTCCCAGGTCACCTCTAACACAGAGGAGAGACAGTCAGTCAAAAATCAATCAAAACTCCACACCGCAAAAACCAGAAACACCTCCCCACGCTGGCACACACACAGTTTACCCAGAGGGACCGTCACGCTAGATTTAGATCATGTTTCTGTTTAGAACTATTGGTTGGTGTCTGCAGTACACGCCCTGCTTTCAGCTTAGAAACAGTTATGGACACTGAAAACTCAAAATGTTGCATACAGGTTGCAGGTTTGTTCTGCTTGTGTAGTTTTGAGCTAACTGAATTAAACTAGAATTAAAATGAATTTAGAATTAAAGTATATTTTTATTCTAATATTTATAGTCATTAAATCAGGAAGGGGATTCTGTTTCTGGCAGGGAAAAAAAACCTATTCATTCATTCATTTCCACAGTGGTTTGTGTCAAATTAAAGAGAAATTATTATATATACATACATATATATTGATTTATATTAATAAATCGCTATAGGTTGTTTTTAACCCATTATACTAAGACTGTGCTGCTTCACCTGCCCTCGGTTCCAAAATTAAGAGAAAACCATCTGCAGGGCAAAAATAAAACCCTTGGTTTCATAGTCTGTTGTTACAATAAAAACTTTTTTTTTTATATAGAACTTTTACTGGACTGATAGAAACCTGACACACACTAATGCACACACTGTAACTGGCCATGAAAATAGGCCGGCGACAGCAGACTTGCCTTTCCTTCCGTTGACGGGCGGTGGGGCGGGAGGCTTTTCCTCCGGTTCTTTGGGGGATAAAGGGGGTCAAAGACAGCACCATTAATAAAACTCCAGATCCAAGAAATTCTGGACACCACACTCGCACACCAAAAAAAAAATGGCCACATCTGACGGCGTCTACTAAGGTCAAAGGTCAAAACGAGCCTGGACAGGGCCGTGTTTTCTACAACACAGTGCTCACTGAGAGGACACACCTGGCACTGACACCTGTGTTGTTGGGGGTGGGGGCGGGACAGGAGCAGGAGCGGGAGCAGGAGGGGGCGGTGCTGGTGGAGGGGGTTCCGTCCCTGTCACGACTTTCAGTGTTGAAAAAAATAGAACATGAGACAAGAGAAAAATTATTTTATGGAAATTGTTCATTAATTTGCTAGTAATTTTAAGGGTCCTAATGCTATTCTAGTGATTCCAACTAATTCCACGGTACGAAATTACCAGTGTAGATTTTGCTAATACAATGCTGCATTCAAGGAAATGCACTTCTACAGAACTGGATGAGAAGAATGTTCAATACTTTTGCTATCACAAATTTCCACACAACACAAAATGCAGCATGAATTACCTACAGGAACCAAAGAACATCTCCTTCCTACCAGGGTGCTTTCAGGTCAGCAGCACATGATTGTTAGGTTTTAATAGACTTTCTGGGATGAATGATTTTATGTTTTACAGGTTTACATATAACTGTGAGAACCTGAATGCACCCAGGACTACTGTTGCTACTAATGACGATTACCAGCAGGTAATTGGCTGACAGGGGGCGGTGCACGAGTGGTTACGGGTGCAGCAGCAGTTTGTGGGGGAGGAGCTGCTGATCACGTCAAACATCAGAGACCAGAGTAAGAAAAGGGGAATAAACAGAGCACCATGTTAAAATCATGGCGAACGAGATACTATCAAAGAGCACGTTTCATAACGCAGAAGCAGCCACAGCGCAGCTAGTAATAAACAACACTTCACAAAAAAGTGTGAGCAATACACCTAATGAACAGAAACACTCACACACTTGTAATCAAATGTTACTGGGATGACTTTTGTATAATTTACTATGTTTTGGAAATAAACATTATAAACATTACTTATTACTGCAACAATTTTGAAACAAAAAGGTTTCATATATTAATCATATTTTAGATGATTCATGTTTTTATATGATTATAAATGTGTGTGTTTGTGTGTGATTTTTTTATTTTATTTCATTTTAAGTGAGCTCCTCAAAATATCAGTACAGCCAATTGGCTACCGGCCTTTTCAGGAACTGAATTCAGATTCGCTGATTGACATCCTCGGCAGCCATGTGTGAGTCTCTATAAATAATCGCAACTACTCTACCACAAATTGCAAATAATCGACCTACTTACTCAACTACAGCCACTACGACTGGACTACCGAACAGCTATTTACCGTTGGCTGGCTGTGGTACAGGATGCAGGGTTTGGAGACCCTGAGGTTGTAACTGAGGTTGTGGGTGTGGCTGGGTTTGGGTAGGTGGTTGTGGCTGTGGGTGTGGCTGTGGCGGGGGCTGTGGCTGCTGTTGTGGGTGTGGCTGTGGATGGGACAGTGGTTGTGGCTGGGGAAGTGGCTGCTGTTGTGGGTGTGGCTGTGAATGGGACAGTTGTTGTGGCTGGGGGTGTGGCTGCTGTTGTGGGTGTGGCTGTGAATGGGACAGTTGTTGTGGCTGGGGGTGTGGCTGCTGTTGTGGGTGTGGCTGTGGATGGGACGGTGGTTGCGGCCCGGGGTGTGGCTGCTGTTGTGGGTGTGGCTGTTGATGGGACGGTGGTTGTGGCGCGGGGTGTGGCTGTTGTTGTGGGTGTGGCTGTGGATGGGACTGTGGATCTGTCTGCTGTTGTGGGTGTGGCTGTTGATGGAACGGTGGTTCTGGCTGGGGGTGTGGGTGCTGTTGTGGGTGTGGTGGAGGCTGAAACACAACTTCAGCTGTAAACAGTCAATGTTCCAACAGAAAAGAAACAAACAGCATTAGACAAAATTAATGCCAATTAATAACAAATTAAAAATCCAAACTACAGTTACACATAATCTACACTGCTGCAGAATGCCGATTGTATTGAATGAGAGAAAATAGGAAAGTAGTGCTGTGACAACAAATGGGGTCCTGGGGGCAGGGTACATATTCATCAACAGAACTGAGCCTGGGTCAGAGGTCACTGCTTCCAACAAGGAATAAGGGAGGGTGCTACAGTCTCTACAAAAACAAACTCTCTATATTAGGACCACTCAACCAAATAAACTACTTTACTTTACTTTACTTTACTTTATTTAGCAGACGCTTTTATCCAAAGCGACTTACAAGAGGAAGACACCAGCAATTCTCATTCGATTTCTATAGAATATTGAGTTTACAAACTAAGGGCCCTGATAAGGCTCAGACTTGTCAGTGAAGAGCATGCTCTAAACGGCAAGATCAGCGACCTCATCATGTACACACCTTCGCTGTGCTGTATCACCTCCTCGCCACCTTCATTCGGAAAGAAATACGAACCGTTACCACGGTAACAGATGATCTATTGCATAACACTGGTCAAAATGTGACCAACTGGACCAACACGAACACAACAAAGCAGCATGGGCTGCAGACCATCAGAGAATTACGGACCTGTATCTAGTTACAAGAGTGATGGAACTTCTAAAATAATGCTCCGTTCTGTGATTACGAACATCATGTGAACGCAGTCAGTATGCTCTTTTATTAAAACAGCATATGCTAGAAGATAACAAAAATAAATCTGAGGTAAAACTTAAACAGGAAGTGAGGTAATATGCAGTCTGAGATCCAGATGAGATTTTTTTACTTACTCCTGTCTAGACCACCCTTGGGAGGGACCTGGGGTAGCTGCCGACCTCTCCGACTGCAGATGGGTGTACCGGTGGGACTCGTCTGGACAGATCCTCCTCGAGGGTTCGCCCTGGTGGGGGGACAGAGGGGTTAGCACTGTGTCACTTTTCTTCTGGACTCACCCAAAGCTTACTGGACACCCCACAACAGAGCAGCTAAAGCTAAAGTCACCACTTCCAACTACTTGCTAACTCTAACTTTGAGTAAAACTTGGCAAAATGTTATAAATACAATGGTATCTTATACAGACATGATCCCGGATAAGACACTGTTATGATCCTCAACTAGCACTGGTCACCACGTTCATTCAGCATCTTGGAACAGGAAAATATTAACCAAATCAAGCTACATGAATCGCATGTAAACACAAACATTGCATATTTAACTGGACATATTTAGCCATCGTTGCATGCATTTCTTGAGGTAAATATGTGGCAATAATATGCATTTAGTTTCAGCACCAAGATGACAAGCTATAAATGTACAACGACCACACAACAGTAAATACAATGACCTTCATAGCACCTTTGGAGTGGCATTATAATCCATGCATGTGAAATATAAAGAGTTAATATGGCCCTAATTTGTTCAAATTAAATAGTTCAAATAGGAGACATGCAACCAGGCCAATTCTATAAATTGCTGTGATTAGCAATGCTAGGAACTTTGACCACTATTGAGGAGATTCAACATGCTTTGTAAATGCAAATGCAGGTCAGCCTGGCGTGGCATTATTCTGGTTTATTTTCCAGAACGCTGGAGGAATGGCCTCACATGCTTGCACAGCTAACTGGTAATATGTTTCATTGGTTTACGGTGGATTAATGCGGTTCTCGAAAGGTGTTGTGAAGTCTGTAGCAGAGTGGGGCCGGACACGTGTAGCGGGAGGGGGCACTGGCGAAGCTGTAAGAAAAGATTGTGGGTGTGGTTGAGCAGCAGACCTCCACCAGCAAACACCCACAGAACAGCTGATGAACCAAGAAACCAAAATGGGGATGCTGTTAAACAACAAAACATAATGTTAGTAAGATAAAAGTAAAAAAAAAAAGGGGGGGAGAAGAAGAAAAAACATAAAAACCAAGGATGGCAGGTTCACACCATTATAACCCATGGTAGGCTATAAGTAGTGTGTTTGAAACAAAGTTAGTAACTGATATTATTGCAACTCATCTACTCTACAAATGAACACAAAAATACGGCACTTTCACAACAAGGTGGGGAAAAATAAAAATGTGAGTAGGTGGGGGTGGGGGGTGGGGCTGCGTAGGGCGGGGCATTCCTTGTGAGGAGAGGGGCAGGATTTCAGCTTTTGGACTGGGTCACCTCGACAAGGCAGGAGAGGTAGGGGCGGATCTTCCTGACGGTAAGGACGGCATGGACCTTATGTAGCCAGACTCGGGGCGCTCCGTGGAACGGGAGCGCGTGTACGCAGGCCTCTCCAGCATCGGCCGCTGGTCTGCAGAACGTGACCTGTGATAGTCCCGCCTGTCCACCGTGCCTCGGCTGTACCTGCAGAAACGTTAGTCACACAACGGCCCTCAGATGCGTCCCAGAGGGAATGTGGGACAGCAGCAAAAGAAGACAACTGATCGACACCCGTGTGTGACCATCCACAAGTGCACAAGGAGATTATGGGATACATCTGAAATAAAAGAGCAGGTGAGGTGTGTGTATGCAGATTCTGTAAGAACAGACCAGTTCAACATCACGTGGATCCTCCTGCAAAATTATGACCTTTATTATTTTTTTTCAAAAAGGAAGCTCCACATAAACAAAGGTTAAAAGTCCTAACTAAACACACCATCTGTTCTCCAATTGTTAGTGTGAGAGAAAAGCTGTGTAAAAAAATTGACAAAACTCCTATCAGTTCCACTCAAACACACAGGGCACTATTTTCAAA
Source organism: Denticeps clupeoides (assembly GCF_900700375.1). Classification (NCBI taxonomy): domain Eukaryota; kingdom Metazoa; phylum Chordata; class Actinopteri; order Clupeiformes; family Denticipitidae; genus Denticeps; species Denticeps clupeoides. Next base: position 8,569,629 of record NC_041726.1, on the reverse strand, counting down.
CTGGCACTAAGCACAGCGCTTTGCACTAAGCATGTGACAAAGAAAGCATCCTCAGAATTTATATAAATGGATAAAACAGGAAAGAACCGCTGGGTGGTTTTGTCTATCATGGAGAAGAGAAAGTGTAATTATTTCCCGGAATGCAATTTTCAATCAAAGTTTAAAATGGGAGGAGCCTGGAAATTGACAGCCTTCTTTCTGGTAAATTGAAGATGGTCATTCTAAATTGCGATTGTTTTATTTATTCATAAAAAATCCTTTGACCTCACACTAGCAAACAAGCCTCATGTTTAGCACATAGCACTGCAGAAAATACGGCATTGAAATCTGTTCTATGACACTCTATAAGCCATTGTGTCTCTACTGGTTACCTTAGATCCTCCTCAAAGTTATCGGGAGCAACAGGAAACTCGGGTATGTGGTCCTCCCTTCGAATGCAAAAATTTGAAGAAAAAAAAAGATCCTAAACTAAAAACTTTACATTTCGCAGAGCTACACCAGCTAGCTACACAATCAAGGTACTGCTGACTACCGTCGCTCTAATGCCAGTACCTTTCTGTGTCTGTCGACGGCTCAATTTCGATCCTTGGGCACGTCCTACTGAATAAACCAATTAAGATCTTATGAGGGAGAGCTGGGGTGAAATCTGAGGTTGAGACCTGTGTGCGGTTCACTACAGTCTGTCCACGCAAAGAACAAAGAACGTGTATTTTATCTTTATCTTTATTTTAGCTACAGATTCCACCAAAAGCAGCATGAGCGATATGGATGAGGTGTTGACAAATGTTTATTGGAAATTTGCGTGGCGTACTGACGTTTGGAGCTCCAGTTCTACAGATTACAACCAAATTTCTAATGATCTATTTGTAGTGTTGGACCCACAGTATAATGACCCTCACAGTACAGTTTAATAATAATAATACTATTTTAAGTGTTCAGTACAGAATCTGTGATCATAAACATCTCATATATGTCAATGTTTATTCCAAACATTGAGACAAAAAACATTTTTCAAAACATTGCTGACTGATCTTCAGCGATTGATCAAGCTAGTTATCTTACTTTTCCGGGGAAAAAAAAAAAAAGAAAAACTTTTCGAATTATTTTTGAACCAAACATATGGTATGGTAAGAAATGCTACAAAAAACATCTTAGCTAAATTTCCATGCTATGCCATGTAAAGTTCCATAAATATGGGTGGTAGTAGCCAGGTGGTTAACCACAAAGTTCAAACCCCACTTACTACCATTGTGTTCCTGAGCAAGACACTTAACCCTGTGTGTCTCCAGGGGGACTGTCCCTGTAACTACTGATTGTAAGGCGCTCTGCTTGTAAGTCTCTAATGCTTCATCTGATATATGCTGTAAATATCTGCCATACTCTCTATGCCTACACTGTAGGTCCAACTCCTTACTACTCTACGTACTCTACCTTAACTTAAATAGCACTTACCCATAATGCTCAGATGTGCCGTTCATCATGTGATTGGGCCAGGGTGTGGGCACAGGGTTGGGACCGTTATAATATCTTTTGTTTGTAGAGAGACACATTTCCAACACAGTTAGCGCATTCTCTGACTACAGTGATGAAAAACAAGAAAACTGTGCTAACGGCCCACTGTGCTAACATAGCATCCTTCAGATTTCAGAATTCTACACTCTTTATTCTAAACTAGGGGTAGGTAACAGGGTCCTGAAGTTCCTGCTGGCTTTTTTTAATATAATTAATGATTATAAGTGATGGCAAAATCCACCAGATTGGACAGTTAATGAAAAGGGATGGAGATTCAGAATTGAGATTAATATTTACTCTTCAACAACCTAGAGGCGACTCTCAATTCAACAGCACACCAAACAAGCTAATTACAACCACGCTAAATTCTATGGATTCCATTACCTCTCGGGAAATTCGCTCATTCCCCACTCCCTCAGTCTCCTCCTAAACACAAAAACCAGGGGCGGGTCTTAATTTCAATTGTCCACAACCGCGTCAGCAACTACAGTCCTGCTGGATTATGTACTCACTGCTACAGGGGAGAGAACAATAGATGGTCCTGAGGGCCAAATAGATGCCCTGCAGCCTAACCCGACCAATCAGTTACCAATCAGATCAACCATGTCTCTAGACCCTCAGTTGTTTTAGGTTGAGAACCAATCAACTGCCTGCCTTGCTTGATCTTAGTTATTAATCAGTGTTGACCAGTGGAGTCTAGGTCTGTGAAAAAGATCTTGTCCGAGCACTAGACCGATTGATGAGCCACAAGGTCGGGCTGGGTTACACATTTTAGCCCTGTTCATCAAACAATAAGCAGGCTATATTCCAAAATTGTTTAGCACATGCTGGGCAAAAGCTACATTATCACTAAAGGTCACGGGGACAGGACGCGAGGGATTCCAGTAGCAAAGCTCTACCTGTCCAGACTACCGTACGCCCCTTCTGAATATGCTCGTCCCATTCGCGTGGAGCGCAGTAACTTGACCGCATCCTCCCGATACAGCGGGTACGAGAGGCTGCTGCAGCCACACACACACAAAAAAAACAAACAGCAGATGAGTTTTACAAAATTCCAGGTCCCAGACAGCAGAAAAAAGTTAATTTGACCACAAAAAAACTCTAATTTTCATCTGCACCAACAGGTTTTATTACTAGAGTAGTTTTGTTGCAATCTCTTTGCAAATTTATTCTACTAAGTGATTCATAGTCAAAGGAATGATAGAATGTGGTTCTGCAAAGCATATAATCCTAATAACTCAACAAGCAGGAAACAAATGAGTAGCTAGACCTCTCCATCTAGAAGTTATTGTTGTTTATTGCCAATATATGACAGTGAGAACCTGGACATAGAACTTTCTAGCAGATGAGTTGGCACAAGATGTTTGCATTTATGGTAACCTTCCAACAGATTTCCAGCTCTAGCCCTCAGCCCTATGTTCCTCAGGGTGTAGTTGTGGTTGTTAGAGTGACGGGGTGGCCTGAAAATAACCCTGCCCTGTGTCTGCAACAGACTGATGACACTAGAAGCAGCAGGAGGGAACGTAAGGTGAGGTGGGGCTCAGGTGGCTGGGTGAGGGGCTTAGGAAACTATACCTGGGATCCTGGAAAACAGGGTCCGTGACTGGCTGCCTGTGTCTGTTTCGAGGAGGTAGGGTAAGGTAGCGACTGTAACCACAGAGGATGAGGTGAACGGGCAAGAGGAACAGAGTAAGAATGGAGAGAGGTGGAGAGCATAGCAAATGAACTCTTCAGCTGATGTCTCCAATGGAATTTAGAACTTTCAATATCCACAATGAGCAAGTTTTCCACTGTAACTCTGGTCTTGCAGAACTGGAACTGAGCTTCACATACGTTTCTGACCCAGCAGCTACAGTTAGAACCTGTTCGGAATGAATCTGAATTTTGAGCAGGTCAAATTACACTTCTAATTGCTCACTACACCAGCACAACACACGGAAGCTACGGCTAATCTGATACAGATTCAAAACTGGACAGACGAGCAGATCCAGCACCAGCTGGACCACATGAACAGAACCAGAAACACACAGAGCCCAGATCTTCACTGGTCAGGTTCCAGGCTACTAGACCCACTACAACTAGACACAAGTAGTAGAAGCTCAACTTTTAGAACCTCAGTTTTGGTGAGTGTGGAGGTGAGGTGGTGCTACCTGTCGGGGGAGTATCGATCTTCAGACATTTGATGGCGGTCCATCCTGCCCGTGCGGTGGAGCGAAGGACCCCCGCGAACACCATGGTCCAAACTCCGGCTGCGTGGAGACACAAGTTCACAAACACAAAAGGCTTCATAAAATGAACATTTTTTTATTGAGTTCCTTGGTTTTGAGTCGTTCATAAAAGGAGTGATGATGGTTACTGTGGTTACCTCTGTGGAGGAGGGACACTGGGCGATCGTGAGCGTGTGCGGAACATGTCGGAACGAGAGCAGTGATTGGACGACATGACCTGCTCGGGAACCGACAGCGTGGAGCTCTGGAAATCCCTGCCATTGTGTCGATAATCTAAGAATCAAGCATTGTCAAATGTAACATCCTAAAGAACTTGTAGGTTTTTTGATCCACTGAGGAATATTAATGACACCGCTGTCACCTGAGATCACACCGATCCCGTCCTTGCAGTCGTAATCAGAGAACTCACTGTCGCTGATGCGTTGAGATCCTGGTGGACAAACAGAGGTGGATTTTTCTTAATGAGATGATCCCACACCCATTTCATCAAGCCACTCCCATCAACCCACCCAGCATTACACTTCACCCATCTGAAGGTTTGTGTGCATGTAAGTCCTAAACAGTAGCCTGAGACTAATACTATTACTCATAATAATAATAATAATAAGAAGAGGTAGAAGAATGATAATAATATTTCAGTCAGAATTTTTCTAACCAGAATAGGCTGGTTAGAAAAAACAGACGGGGGCTAGGACCAGATATTAAAGCAGGTAAGGCTCAAGTTACATGACTCAGGAAACACCCACCACTACTGAGGCAGCAGCTAATCACACAGAAACACACACACCTGAGCATACACAATCTTTCTGTTGTATGAAAATGAAAAAATCAGATGAACAATTCCAATTTCTTTTTTTATGAAAGGTCAGGATTTCACACACCTAGGACAGCCAATGAGGAGTGTCAGAAAATTCATAACACACCCACACACACCCTCTCCAACACATAGGAAAAGGTCTGATCTACACCTGATAAAGCCAGGAGGGAAGTGAGGCCAGAGACAGAGAGGGGTGGGAAAGAGGGACATTCTGGAAGATCAGAGAGGATTGAAATGCAGCGTGCAGAGATGCACTGCTGATCAGTAAAGCGGACACACACGCACACACGAACACACACACACACACACACACATTACCTGAGCTGTAATAAATAGAGCCTTTGTCTGGGTAAAGTGTAGGAAGAACAGACATTTATTTAACAAACACACAAACACACAATGCTAAACTGCACAGAGTGTGTATGTGTATGTGTATATGTGTGTGTGAGTGACTGAACTCACTCTGTAGTCGGCGGGTGGGACTCTCCCCTTGAAGGAGTCTCCTCTGCATGTAGGGAGAGGGGTTAGGGAGGGGCATGGAGGAGAGATCGTGGGTCTGCAGCTTGTACCAGTGCTGCTGGTCGTCCAGCAGAGCTGTTTCCAGCTCAATGAGAATCTACACACAACACAAACACACACAGATTATGAACTAATGCTCCTGCATTCCTGTAAGGTATGTGAGGAGTCAGCATGGTGTATGTCTGGATAAAAGCAATAAACGCTGTATAATTATAGTTAAAGTTCCCTGTAGGAGTGTATAATTGTTTTTGGCAGCCTGTCGTCATTTTATTTTTCGTCTAGTCTTTGCGTCAAGTGGTCATTTTAGTCTTTATTAGTCTTAGTCACATACAGACACATTTTAGTCTAGTCAAGTTTCAGTCGACTTAAAGTCTTGTTTTAGTCTGAATTATCCATGAATATTTTAGTCTAATTTAGTCTAACGAGAACTGATGACATTTCAGTCCAGATTTAGTTAATTTTTTATTTTAGTCTGTATTTTTTGTAATGAAATTAACCCAGTCAATATAGTACAAGTAGAACCGAGTAGAACAAACCCATTCACAGTTAAATGTTATCTTAATATTAGAATATTGTTTCTTTATAGACTCAACATTTCTCTACATCCATTCCAGACACGGAAAATGCACCATGTTTATCAACCTCACACTTCAATGTAAAGAAAGCGCATCCAAAGATTGTTTCGTCTTTATCTCCCAGCCATCTGCTCACCCATCACAAGTGTCCTGAAATCTAATTTATGCTTCGGATGCATATCTGTCACATCTGTCGTCTACATAAAAATAATAACATGATTAAACAAGAGGAAATAGTTATAGTTATTATCACATGACCAACATTTACAATGTGTCTTGTCTCATTTTCGTCACATCATTAAAGTTTCTTGACGAAGAACTCGTCAAGGAAAGAGTTTAGTTAAAAAAAAAAACACTAGAGGAGTGCAGTGCACATTATAGTAAAGTGTGTGCATGTGTGTGTGTGAGAAAGAGAGTGTGTGTGGCCCACCTCTCCTAAGAACTCGCTCTCCTCCTCCCGCACACGGGCCTGGTCCCACAGTGTGATCTCCAGCATGCGCTCACGGAACTCGCGGCGGTGCACCGGAGAGTACATGAACGTCTGGTTCCACTTGGGCTCCAGAGACTTCTTCACCGTCTTTGTCCTCCGCTTGCTCTTGTCACTGTGTCACATACACACACACACTTTGAATGGGGTGACGTCCTGCACCGCCAAACTGAATTGAGGGGCCGTTGCTTCATGTAGCTTGTGCGGAAAGTTAAACAACATCAAATCCCATTCAAAGCACTGGTCAATGTGTTCCGCTATGTTGTCACTGCATATGAGTGTATAGTAAACAAAACGCAGATGCATGAATGGCCATAATGTACTTCAATTGCAATGACTAACGCGTTCATTTTGACAGCGTAACATATACAGGCCAATTGCCCTAAGGATTATCGTTTTTAATTTTTTTACTATGTGACCATGTACAGTTATCCACTAGTTATCCACTACTGATTCTGAATGAATGATTCTGGACACCTAGTAACCTGACCTTGTTGTCAGACACAACTTCATAGATGGTTTGTAGCAAACGCCACAAAGCTCCAAAGGTTCTAGATAAACGAATGTGAAAAATGAAAAGGGACGTAAGCAGACCTCCTGTCTGGCAGAAAGTAGATTTTGACGTAGGGGTTGCGCGGCCTCCCATCGTCGCGAGACGGCAGGTCTTTTGCCCCCAGGATGGTGACGATGAGCTGGTGGCCCACTTTATCGTACCAGAGCTTCACCTGCCGGAACAGCACACAGCTGCGGTCAATGCCCAACCAATATGCACAGAGGGTGTGTGAGTGTTTGTGTCCCACACTAGACATGCTGGGAAGAGCAGGCTCTTACTGTTAGTGTGAACTCAGCCACAGGAAACCCTACATGGGACGCTCTCATTTGTCGAGGCGATTCAACTGACGGGGGGGCTACAGGCTATTGTACTATCGCACACACTCTCATTGCCTGCAAACTATCCATCAGACTGGCCTCCTCACACGCTACAGCTGCAGGGCGGAGCATGGGCGGCGCTGCACAACCCGTACAAATCAACAGGGTGTAAATATTATTATTGTCTTAAAGGGCATCTTATAATGTAGCATTAAAAACTGGGTTTTTAACCCTATATGTTCTAGTATGACCAGTATGACTTCCCAGTTCTGTATAGGACTGGCCTGTGATTAACTGTGCATCCCTTGTGCTCGCAGACCAGCCCCTAACCGCACCCACCATCCACCCTGCAGGGGACGGACACTTTCAAAGCCCAAAAAAAGGAGGAATTAAAAAAACTAAGTGTTTGCAAATGAAAAGAAACGTTTAAAAATTAGCAGCCTTAACAATGCAGCAAGAGATGAAGCTTTGAAAGGGTCAGACACCTGGTCTAGAGGGGCTGGGGACTGCGTTTTCTGGACAGTCACATGCTGCTTCAGCTACATCCTTACAATGGACAGGGGGCGGAGTCAGAAGATCTCTGACCTCGTCCTCCGGAGCCGGTCGAAAAAAAAAAAAAAAAAAACGTTCCTAATCGTTCCTAATGAAGAGCCTGGTGGGCTACAGCAACACATGCAGTGAACAGAGCAGAAGGCTAGAGGGCTGCCCCCCAGACAGGCCACGCCCGCTCAGACAAATTGTACCATGACACCGCTTTATTGACATCCAATGAGAGCCAATCAGTGCCTAGCTTTCACAATAAAGGGGCATAAATGCTTTGGGTTAAAGGCTGTGACCATCTGGTACAATTTGTTAACATTACTATAAATGCTACCTTGTTCTAAGTTGGAAAATGCAATTTTGTCTTTTTTGTCTTTTAAATGAGACATTAAGAATTTTTATCTTTTCAGCGTAACATGGACAGAGTTTGGAACATCGTTCTTTTCACATTACTATCAGTAACTATTCAAAATTACTATTAAACTGACATTGGAAGACTTTTGTTTTGAAGCAAAAGCATAAGGAGTCCATGCTACAGGGAAAAGAGTAGAGCTGATTTGTTCCCAGGACACATTTAAAGAGACTGGAACGTTGGGTCAAATCAGTGCTGTGGCTGGGTTGGTGAACATGGCAGCGCACCGTCTCTTTAAACTCAGATTGGGCCACTGGGACATGCAGGCTTGCGCGTCAGGCTGCTCGCGATGCTGACAGACGTTGAGTAACAGAGCCATGTGAGGGGACATGTGGGGGTGGACGGTGGCCGCGATGACGCTAAAAATAGGACAAGAATGGGTCTCGTGGGGGTCAAGACGCCGTTTGAAATGGTGTCATTTCCCTGCTATGCATTTTCCAAATCACTCAGAGGAAGAATAATGAGTGAGAGAGTAGAGACAGAGAGAGAGGGCAGACAGATGTCCGTCTGTCAGTCGGACTGTTACCTGGACCCTAGGGACAAAAGGCGTGGTTCTTCTACTAAGGCATGGACTCTAGGTAAAGCAAAATTAACAAAAGAAAAATCCAATAAACCAAAACCCAAAAAAGGGCACAGCAAACAGAAAAAGACATGAGCGGAGCGGCAGTGCTCCAGAATCCCAGAGTCCAGTGTTCTTCATCATCATCATCATCATCATCATCATCATCAAGGCAATGCTTCTTTCAGATGAACGGACACTGATACTGCCCTTCATATCATAAATTCAACAGTCAGAGACCAAATTTCTACAGCTGTACAAAAAAATCTGTCATGTAAACAAGGGTATAAAAAAATTATGTTTGAAAGAAAAAAGTACAATTAATCAAAATTGAATTTATTATCATTAAAAATGGTTATGTTATAGAGGAGGAAGTGAATAGAGGAGGATTTCTGTAAATGCAGTTTATTATCATTTATTCAACTGAAATCTATAGATATCACTATGCTTATAGATATAGATATCGGGGCAGTGGTTGGCCTAGCTGTGGTTGGTAAGAATCGGACTCGTAATCAGAAGGTTGCCAGTTCGAATCCCGAACCGCCAAGGTGCCACTGAGCAAAGTACCGCCCCCACACACTGCTCCCCGGGCACCTGTCATGGCTGCCCACTGCTCACTTAGGGTGATGGTTAAAAGCAGAGGACACATTTCACCGTGTCACCATGTGCTGTGCTGCAGTGTTTCATAATTACAATATCTTCACTTTCAGATCACTAATAAGTGTGTGGTTAAGGTATTATTAAATGGTTTTATTATTGAGAAGTGACAATTATTCTAATTACATACAAATCTAACTTAAAATATGATTTAACTCATATCAATATTTCATAAAATGTCCATTTTAAATAGACATTATAAAATGTCTATTTATAAATCAACTACATTAAACAGCAGATATAAAAATCTAAATTTTGAAAAAAGTTAAACTTTTAACAAATTCAGACAAATTCCAGTGGACCACTGGATTAAACTAAATTCTGAATGAGATATTTTTTAAAAATCCCTAATTATGAGTGCTACACAACCTACACAACCAAGAAACAGTATTAAATATGATGTTAATAACAGCTATAAAAGCTCCACCCCTCACATGTAAATGGCCATTTCCACGGAACATGCCAGTCAAAAAGCCTGTTGGTCAGAGAAGCGACAACAATGACATTTAAACCAACAAAATGAGGAGTTATGGTAGGAACGTACTGATAGTTGTCCGGAGAGGTACTGAGGGGCATCCCGGAGCATGCCGGGGCTCATGGGAGAGGTGACAGAGATGGCCGGGCCCATCTTCTGGGACTCGAACGAGCTGGAACCTGCAACCATGAGCAGAAGAGGTTTTAATGTGGGAACCGCAGAGGTTCACGCCCTCCAAAAATGATTTAAAAGCCAGCTTGGCCCTCACTTGATTCCAGCTGTCCGTGTGTGCTCTCCGGTATCCGGGGAACATCCCTGAAACAGGCAAACAGGCACAGAGTATTAGGAAGGATTTTCACTAAAGTGGTCAGCATGTCAACTGATACAACCGTAATAAATAATTTACGAATCCTGCTAGAAGTTAGAATAATTACAGTTATTTTAAAGAAAGTTTTTAAAATTATTTTCGGGCATGTCCCATGTTCTCACCCAATGGGTCGTGAGACGACCAGCTCCACCTGGGGCTCTGGCTTAGATTCCATGATGATATTGTAAACTTCTTTGAAAGTGGCACCCTGAAGAACCCTCCCATTCCACTCGATAACTTGATCACCTGGCAGAAGCGAGGTCACAGCACAGTTTACATCTGGTTTCATTCTGTGTGTGAGCTTGAGTGTGTGTGTGTGTGTGTGTGTGTGTGTGTGTGTACCTGGACGGAGATGTCCTACAGTGTCCGCCAGGCTTCCTCTCTTTACTTTGGTAATAAAAGCACAGAGCTTCCCAGACTCCGTCATCTTCCCTCCAACCACCTGTCAAAGAACAGACCCCTTACAGAACAGTATAACTACCAAGTAACCAACAAGTTTCAGTTAACATTAAAAGAAATTGGGAGATAAAAGAGGAAAATGTCATAAAATGTCTAGTCATCTGTACATATTGTTAAAATGTTTTGCACAACTCAGCCAAAATTCAGCTGAAATTAAAGGTCCCCTGCCATGAAAATTTCACTTTGTGAGATTATTTAACATTATGTCGAGTTCCCCTAGCCTTCCCCTAGGAGACCTTTAAAGTAAACTCTTATGTAACAAGAAAACAGACTGGTTGCATTTTTTTAGGCCATGCTGCCACCCAACACCCCTGACGCAAGCTCTCGGTTCAGCCCGGTCGTCTGTGCACTGAATTGTGGGTAGCGGCAGCAGGCCGTTACCTTCAGGCCCAGCAGCGCTCCTGTGTCTCTGGGCACGGTGCCGTCCTTCATCCGCTTGTTGAGCAAAATCCGCCCTATCAGCCGCTCGCCATCTTTGGATGGTTGCCATGTCACCGGGTGCTGCAAGGTCAAAGCGACAACACACCACTCATTTCACTGGTGATGAGCGAGACACCAATGTGACAGCCATCAGATTATGACAAATTATGACATAGTTGGGTTTTTTTTGTTTTTTTTATATATATATAAGCACAATACACAGTGTGAACTGAAATTATCGCAAAAATTTCACCACAGTCCATCACTACACAAGAAGGAATGGCCTCTATCTGTAACTGAATAATATCAATCAATGGAATAAATGCACAATTAAATTAAAAACACACAACTATAAAGCAATTTATTTATGTTTCTCTGTGTTGTTCAGGGTTCTAGTTCTGGCTGTGGTCACAGTGGTGGGAAAAACACATGCATGAGGGTAAATGTGCACTGTGAGAAATCGCCACACTTTCATGTCATTTTAAGAAAGAAAGAAAGAAAGAAAGAAAGAAAGGCATCAGTGCTCTGAAATCATATGAAGCACGTCAGTGAAAGGGGAAAAAGAAAAATGTGGTGTCTTTTCCGTTTTTATAAAAACCTGCCCCAAAGACCAAGTAGTGAAAGGCAGGAGAAACCCAAACAAAGGGAGGGTGAAAGAGAGAATTGCAAGACACTGCCGAGGTCAAAGGTCACCCCAGAGTCAGGTGAACCAACAGTAACAGAGAGAGCCCAGGAGTGCAGCATGCAGCTGGGAAGTTTGAGGAGCTCCAGACAGGAAACAAAAAGGTGGTGCATTCTGGGAGATCAGAGTGACCGTGCCGAGGCCAGTGGCGGCAGGCTCTGGGTCACCGGTACCTTCTCAGCCTGGCTGCTTTCCTCGTTAAGAGTGGTGCTACTGCACGTGTCAACGCCCGAATCTTTCACCTGTGGCTCAGACCACTCGGCATCGTCCTCCTCGTAGGAACGGCCATCGGTGCGCCGCTCAGGCTGCCCGTACGTCACGTCCAAAAAAATTGGCCGTGCGTTAGTTTTTCTTTTTCCCCTTACACTGTGGCCTACAGGTTGACAACAAAAAACAGAGCGGAAGAGAACAACATCCAGGTGAGTAAACAGGGAATTATGGGATTGCCCCACCATCCTCACCATAGACATAGGAGAGGCATCGCTATGCCAACAGGACTGGTCCCACCAGTGGCCGTCCATATCTGCTGATGTTCACACACACACAGAAGGACAAAACCAGAAAATGTTGGTTACTTTCGCTCTCACACACACTTACAGCATACACACTCACTCTTACCAGAACATCCCCAAATCTGCACCATTACCCAATAGATCATATTTTAAAAGTTTCCCTTATTCGCTGTGACCTTCTGCTTCCAATCACTAACCAGGAGACGAAATGGCTCAGCAGTAGGCGGTGATAAATACAGAATGGCCTCATTATGATGATATGCTAATATGAGCTAGGTTAGGGTTGGTCAGCAGATCCTCAAACCAGCCCTAGAATATCATTACAGCAACGGTCCCAGAAGTGAAGAGTAGAAGAGTCTTTAGGACGAAGGGAGAACCAAGTTGGGGAACAGCTTGATAATTGAGGTGATAAATGAATACTACGCTAATTGTTAGTAGAGGAAACGTGTGTTAACTGCAGGGGCTGGACTTGCACCTGACCCGCCCTGACAGCAAGTAGTCCCTCCATCCAGGCCAGAGTTTATCATTCGCTGTCCATGAGACTTCATGAGACATGGTTGAGGTAAAGACAATCCCAAAGTCAATGTGAGACCTAGTGGACGTCTTGTGTATGTCCCTACTGTTTGTCCTTCACATTCACTGTTGAGACATCAGTGACATCTTGTCTTTGAACATCTTTTAACAGCTACACACAGCTAACATCTTTTAACAGCTACACTACATTGTGCCAGTACTTTCAACACCTATTTCAGTCGTGTTTATGTCACACAAAAATTGCCAAGCTAACTGCTAATTTAGGTTAGCATGGACAGCATGACTTCCAGGCGGTTAAAGATACTTTGCTATACCACAAACCACCAGGGTCAAATAAGTACTAAAAGTTGTAATTTGGAACCAATTTATCAAAGTAGCAGCCCTAAATCAACCCTCAGTCCAAATATACCACCAGTAATCCTCCATTCCGGCTCCGCCCGTATCAGAGACCCCGCAGTTCCTTTATTGGCTCTACCAAGGGGACATGGTACAATAACAGAACAGCTGAATCTCTTCCAGTACAAAAAGTGGTATGGAAATGTGGAGGCTCGGACCTCGGGAATGGGAGGCTGCCTGTTCCGCACCCCCCTCGCTGCTTGCGATTGGCAGGGGGAGCTGATGCGTTGGAATAATGAGCTTACCTTTATTCGCGTAAGCCAGCTCAAACACTCTGCCCTACATGATCCACACATCACAGCCGACGGCCCCACCGAGCAGGGCTGATCTCTCCTGGTTCTGCCGGGGCCCGGAACCCAGGCCAACCCCCCAAGAACACTCTCCACGATCCAATTAACACATGCCCCTGTACATTCCCTCTGGAAACTTGTTCCAGCACGTTACTCCAGCTCTGGGGTGATGCAACTATAGGGCCCACGTATGATTGAGAGGGTAAAAAAATGATGGCAATAAAACCAAAAGCAAAATGTCTTCCGGTGGGAACTTTAATCCAAGATGCGTAATCCAAAATGGAATGCACCGAATGCAGGAAGAAGCAAAAGTTTTTTTCATCCGGGCATTGGTGTGCGCTGCTGTACCTTCCTCCACCAGTCTGCGGGCTCCTTAGAGACCTTTTCCCCCGGAGGAGGGGATCAGGGACTTTAAACCAATCACAAGAGGTAATCTGTGACTGGCAGGCCAGTGCCTAGTGATTTCCCGTGGGGAGTTAAGCTTGTCAGAGATCACGTCATGGTTTTTACATGTCTGTCTAGCTGCTTGAACCCAGGAGAAAGTGCTGTGGTCTGGAGGTGAGACAGCAATTTCAGGTGAGAAGGTAAATCGCAGCTCCTTTAAGATTCTTTCAGCACTGCGTCACCCCACCTGGAAACAATGCTGATGGGACGAGGCTCCAAATCTTGCCGATTCAGGAAAAACAAAATTGGAAGAAAGGAAAAAGTTAAAAAAAGGGATGAGATGGACAGCATGAAGAGATGGTCCAGGCAGTGTCCAACATTCCCGCAAACCCCGGCTCCACAACAGGAAGTAGTCAGGACTTTTTTTCATCAGCCCGTTGGTTCTCTCTGGCCTCCCTGGCCCGGCAGCAACACAGAGAACCCTCTGGCATCGGGGACGTCCAGCCTTCCCTCCTGTCCAAAGAAACAGAGGAACCACCGTCCTGTTCCTCTGCAGTAAAGAGGCTTATCAAACTGAGCTAATTACAGCTCTGACCACAGCAGAGAGGTGGGGGCAGGGATGCAGCGGGAGTGCTGGCTTTTGGGGGCGGGGCTCATTTAGCAACCATATAGCCATATAGCCAACAAGCTCACAACAAAAAGTTCCCAACCTGTGAGGGGGTGCAGAATTGTTACCAAAATTATATTTGTGAACATTAAATGTATAAATAATAACACACCCAGGATAATCAAAACTCTTTATGATTCTGTATGCTATACAGGCTAGAGCTGTAAATCTTGGCCCCGGTCCAATTGGGTTAGTATTTCTATCATTTTAGTCGCGCTTGGGGTGCAAATACGAACTTCCGGTCTATAGTACCTATCCTTTCCATGTGACTCGCTGCTTGTAAATTTGTTTCGAAAGTGTAAAAGGGTTTCGCTTACATATTTGTTTTGTTAAACATTTGCTGAGGAGTAAAACGGAGGCAAGCAGCTGGCTATTATATTTCAAAACCGCACATTTAATTTGCGCGTCAAGAAAACTGAAAATTGCAAGAGCTCACAGGGTCATGGCTGCGTGGAAATTGCTCAGTAAAACACAGACTGTGTGCCTTATTAACTAAACAAGCTAATAAAAGTTTGTAATTAATCATTTTGAAGTGAAAAGTGAAAGTGAAGTGATTTCCATGACAGGCGCCCGGGGAGCGCCTCAGTGGCACCTTGGCGGATTTGAACCGGCAACCTACGGGGCCACTTCCTTAACCGCTATGCCACCACTGCCCCTTATTATTATAATGCGTGAAGGAATTGGGGATCCAGGCTTGTCTTAGACACAGGCAGGGGTGCTTTAGGGGGAAAAATGTCTTAACCATACCAAAATATTCAAGCTCTTTCTACTTCCACAAACTGCACACTTCTGTCCAACATCAGATGCTAGTATGTATACTTCTCGCACTCTCTCTACAGCTGCAGTGTTGCAGTCCAATGGTAATACGTTTTTGCATAACTTCCATCATGCAATAGCACTCTGATGTCCGGTGCGAGGTGACGTCTGTAAATTTTTGTAACATAATTTAGTTACAATTTAGCATTGTAACATCTACAGGCTATCAAATACACCTACTCATTCATATTTCTAGCTGTTCTTCAAACAATGATGACAGTATTTCACACTCTTGGCTTCCTTCAACTAATGGGGAAGGTTTGTCCAACAGTCCAGAAAAGAGAGGGAAATCTGAATAATCAGTCTTCAACACAGAAGGAAAATTCTCTGGATGATGGTGTGGATCGTGAAGAAGGACAAGTGTGGTGCGCTGACTACAGCAGGGTGGCTCTACACCAGCACATCAATAATCAGCCACAGCGGACACAAAACAAACAGGTTAATGACCTTAAACAGATCCATAAACAGATAATCCAGAAGCAGCTGAGTACCCCGTCTGTTATGTTATGCTGGATTTCGCTAAAACTGTGATGAACCTCCCACTCTCCTCTATTTCTCCACCCACTGATCAAGGGGTTCTGAAGTTCTGAACAGAAGGCTGACCCCCTCTAAACCTTCACACAGCAATTTTAACACAACATATTATGACTTGACGAGATTTTTGTGCTAAAGGTCACTTTTTCTAAAGAATGAGAACTGAAGTAGCTCATAGTTGGTAGACCCTCCAGGAACCCAACAATTGTGATAAACAGTAAACTACACATGATTGGGGTAAGAGCCCCGCCCATTTCAGGCAGACTCACTCTCGAGGTCCACGTCCTCACAGCTGGTATACTCGGGCGTGGTCGCCAACTCTTCCTCCGAGCTGCTGAAGCTCCCTGTCTGCCGCATCTTCCCTGTGCGCCGGCTGCGGTGCGACTGGTTCCCAGGCGGCCTGACTGTCTCTGATTGGTCAGAGCTGAGCGAATCATTGCGCAGCATGCCATCCACCTCATCTGGTTTCCCCCTGCGCATCGCAGAACTAGGGTCCAGGTGGTGCTGCTTCCTTAGACCATCACCCACCCCCCGACGGCCCCCGTCACCCAGAACTGGGCTGCGGTGCGGTGTTGGTGGACTGTGATTGGATGCACGTTGCCCTGGAGACGACCTATCCACAGAATACGATCGAGGTCCAGTTCCAGTAAGGGGTGGTCTAGACAATCGACCCCCCTGCAGTTCGTCCAGTTCAGTGTAGGCCAGGGAGACATCGCTGTGGCGTCGCTCGTGCCGCGCACGTGAGACTTCTGCGTGGATTCGCATCTGCTCCTCATATGGCTGGGGCTTCACAGGATAGCGTGCAAGGTTGGGGTCGCTACGGTAACGTGCTTGGTACTCCTCCTCGCGGCGCCGCTGCAGTGCATAATCGTCCAGCTCGGCATCCAGGGGTTCATCCTGCAGAACAGGAACAACATCATGGATGATCATTTTATAGGCGCAGTTTTTTTAACTGTTGCGATGCACAAAGATAGTGTCTTTGCATAGCAGATTAAACATGATAGTTTGCTAATTTTTCATTGGTGTGTATTTATTTGGTTGTCAACACAACTTTTAATGATGATAGTGCCAGTTTGAAAATGTTTCTATGTGGCAGTGGAGTCACCTGACCTGTGAACGCCAGCGCCCGCGGCTGTCCGCATAGCCCCCGCCACCATCGTGGATCCTGGAGCGCCGGGGGCTCTGCCGCGGGTCCCGTCCGTAATCGGACGGCGATTGAGGCATGCTGCCGTCAGGCGGTGCATATTGCGTGTGCTCGCCCCCCTCCCTGTGGCTGCTTGCAGACGGGCTTCGCTTCCTGTTGACACAAAAAAGGTTATAAGGAAAATGACGAGGAATGTAACTTCACTCCCAGCTTCTCCTAATAAGGCAACTGCCCACATTGCCGCAGATTCATCAGCGACCACCTCACATCTCCACTGGATGTCAGGCAGACGGCTGGGGTCAGAGGTCATGAGCTTGGAGCACTTTGTTGGCTGCAGCTGCTGCTTGTCAGCACTGCGGTTCTGGGCGTTCGATCTTTGACCTGCCATTCTCCTGGGGGGGAATGGCGATGAGCAGCCATGTCAGATTGAATCTGAGTGAGTTGCCGCTAGTCCCAGAGAGCAAAGAGCCAAAAAGATGTCACACTCTTTTACTTGCTCCCTTCACAGGCCATTCTCAGTCAGCAGAGAACATGAGACGATGGGAACTGGGTCAGCTGGCGCATAGGCCCATAATGCATTGCGCCATGGCAATACTAAATAATAAATGTTTCTGCTAACATGACAATGTGCAATATTCTATTTGCGTCTCTAGTCCTCTACATTGAACTGCTGGAGAACCAGACACCACAATGGACAAGATTCAATAACCTGATATTACCCATAATCCAACTCACTGCTCAGATCAGTCTCTAAACATCGACAATGAGCTTACAAGACCCAAACATGTTATCCGTCATCGTACGATGTCTGATCAATTAAAGTGATTCAGGGTTATCGAGCTCCCGCAGTCCGATAACACTGGATACAATTTAATCCTGAGCGCTCGAGATTATAGCGCGCTCTCATCTCTAATGCGCTGCATAGATAAATCCCACATTTTACTACGTTACGGTAAGCCACAAGCCACCAACTTCCTCTCCATGAGATGAAATTGGGACAAGCTAGAAATAACAAAAATATTTTTTTTCATAAGCCACCAGTGTTTTGAAACGTGCTGTACATGCATTTGGCTCATAAAGAATTACACGCGTTGTAAATGCAAATATCAACACACAAGTGAAACAACTACACATCCTACTTATTCTGGGTGATTTAACCCCCTTCGCACGTCCAGGTTTAGTGCAGTGACCATCTTTTTTCTCCCCCCCCCCCCCCCCTAATACCTCCTGCACATAGGGTATGTCAGTGGATCTCTGCTATAGACATCTCGGGACCACCAACTCGGAGATTATCAGCGCAAAAGCTCATATGGATGAACAAGTGCAACACGCTACCGTTTACATGCCGTACTTTAAACATACTATCAGACAAGGTTGAAAAATCTTGACACATCACAAACATACTGAGCCACGCCCACCTGCAGTGTACTGGAGGATACCTGTAATTCAGCAGCTGTACAATTGGACTACAATTGGGCATCTAACCCCCACCTGATGGCGGCCACTTTTATCCTCAGAGACACAGAGGACGTGGTGTAGACAAAAATCTCCACACACACACCACAGTTCAATGTTATGAACTAGCCTAGCTTAGCTTAGCATAGCCCGGTGTTCCCATTCAGTGATTAGCTCTCCTCTTTCTCCCGCCCTGCCTGTGCTGACATCAGACACTCACACACACACACACACACACCCTCACAAGTACTCGCCAGGGAAAAAAAGGATACGGAATCCCGAGAGCTGCCAAACTGTCGAGCTGGAGCAAGGGTTTCTGGGAGCACTGTGCGGTGTTACCTTTAATGCTGTTACCAGAGGCTGTATATAGCTGGAGGTCAAGCAAGACTTTAGCCCACAAGGAAGATTAGAGTCTTTAACTGATTACTGAGCGCCTGGCAGATAGAGCTGCTCCGCACCCACTCGTGACCAAACACCAACCTTCCCAACAGTTACTGACCAAACACTGGATTCCACACCTACTCACACTTTACTCCTAACCAAACACCGTCCTTCCCAACAGTTACTGGCCAAAAACTGGATTCCGCACCCACTCCTGACCAAACACAGTCCATCCCAACAATTACTGAACAAACACTGGATTCCGCACCCACTCCTGACCAAACACCATCCTTCCCAACAGTTACTGGCCAAAACTGGATTCCACACCCACTCCTGACCAAACACAGTCCATCCCAACAATTACTGAACAAACACTGGATTCGGCACACACTCCTGACCAAACACCATCCTTCCCAACAGTTACTGGCCAAAACTGGATTCCACACCCACTCCTGACCAAACACAGTCCATCCCAACAATTACTGAACAAACACTGGATTCCGCACCCACTCCTGACCAAACAGCATCCTTCCCAACAATTACTGAACAAACACTGGATTCGGCACACACTCCTGACCAAACACCGTCCTTCCCAACAGTTACTGGCCAAAAACTGGATTCCGCACCCACTCCTGACCAAACACAGTCCATCCCAACAATTACTGAACAAACACTGGATTCGGCACACACTCCTGACCAAACACCATCCTTCCCAACAGTTACTGGCCAAAACTGGATTCCACACCCACTCCTGACCAAACACAGTCCATCCCAACAATTACTGAACAAACACTGGATTCGGCACACACTCCTGACCAAACACCATCCTTCCCAACAGTTACTGGCCAAAACTGGATTCCACACCCACTCCTGACCAAACACAGTCCATCCCAACAATTACTGAACAAACACTGGATTCCGCACCCACTCCTGACCAAACACAGTCCATCCCAACAATTACTGAACAAACACTGGATTCCGCACCCACTCCTGACCAAACACTGTCCTTCCCTACAGTTAATGGCCAAAAACTGGATTCCGCACCCACTCCTGACCAAACACCGTCCATCCCAAAAATTACTGACCAAACACTGGATTTCACACCCACTCCTGACCAAACACCATCCTTCCCAATAGGTACTGACCAAACACTGGATTCCGCACCCACTCCTGACCAAACACCGTCCTTCTCAACAGTTACTGACCAAACACTGGATGGTAGTAGCCTAGGGGTAACACACTTGCCTACGAACCAGAAGACCCAGGTTCGAATCCCACTTACTACTATTGTGTCCCTGAGCAAGACACTTAACCCTAAGTTGCTCCAGGGGGGGACTGTCCCTATAACTACTGATTGTAAGTCGCTCTGGATAAGGGCGTCTGATAAATGCTGTAAATGTAAAAAAAATATGGACACTGGATTCCGCACCCACTCCTGACCAAACACCATCCATCCCAACAATTACTGACCAAACAGTGGATTCCGCACCCACTCCTGAACAAACACACACACTGACACCAGCCTCTCTAACTCACTCCTGGCCAAAACCTGGCCCTACCCCAACCACAACCCCAACCCGCAACTACACCAAACGCTCGTCAAAAAAGAGCCCCTGCCCATTCCCCAACCACTGTGTAAACCCTGATGCAATTTCTTAACTGGAGTCACAGAAAAACCTAGACCACACACACACATCAAGGGAAAAGAGGTAGGTCAGTCCAATGTGATCACAGCACCGTCTACAGGCAATGCATGGTGCTTCACCATGGTGATCCACACACGGTTCTGATAACTGATTCTGCCTAGAACTTCAGAAACCAGTGCAATCACAGCATGAGAAGTTGTGTGTTTCACAGCATGAAATGTCGTTTATACTGCTGGGAACTAAACATTACACGTTACATTACTACTTTTCACATTCAAGGTCTCAACAACGGCTTTTCAGTCTGACAAACCTTACCTGCATCTATTGACCTGGCTGGAGAACCAGGCAAGACGTTAATGGTGCTTGTTGACAATAATTAAGAACCTGCCCATTAGCTTCATTTGACATGGCAGCATGTGGAAATCCAGAATTTTATTATAACCTCTGAACACTGTGTACGTTGGCAGCAAAAGATTCATTTAGACACAGATAAACAAAGTCTAAATATAGTAGTCTGCATAGGTCTTATTCATTCTGTGTGTGTGTGTGTGTGTGTGTGTGTGTGTGTGTGTGTGTGTTCCGGGTGCTACTTTCAGGCTCCTGAATAAAACATCTGTTGCTTTATTTACCAACACAGTGGGTGCAGAGAGAGAAAATGGCCTCTTGAGGACGCATCACATTACCATTCACATGAGTTAAGACGCACAAGTCTGAAGCTGCTTCATTTCCCATAATCCCATTGTGACGACGATGACAGGAACACAGCCGACTGTACAGAGTCGTACTGTACATATGGAGTATCTTCCAGTCAGAGGTCCACTTCAGTTAACTAATTAGGGGGATTTCCAAAGAGACTGGATTTTGGTCTAATTTCAGGCCTCACAGCACACTGATACACAGACAGGAAATAACCCTAAAAAAAAGTCATAGAGCACATGACTCAACTCGAAGAAATCATTTCAACACAATTATAATAGAAGCCTAGAGATGTGGGATTTTCCTCTATATCTCATCGATGTGCTTCAACAGCCACGCCTTGACGGAGGAAACGGAATAACTGGGGTTTTCATCAGCAACATCTGGGTCACATCTGAACTCAACTCCTTCTTCTGTCTGAAGAGAGAACCTTTTTGCCCATGAGGCTCTGCTGACGTTCATGTTGACGGTGGATCACTGTGATACAAGTGTCACTGCCACACCAAAGGACAAAATGGCAGCAAACGCTAAATCAGGAGCGTTCAGAATGTCAATTTCTGAGTGTTAATTCAAGTCTTGCAAACCCAAGAGCACACTGGTTATAGTTGTCAAGACGAAACAGACTATGTTAGAATGATACATGAATCACCATCATAAACACTGTTCAGCAAATGGATCACCAAAAGCATCACTGCCATAACATTACATTAATCATTAACCTACATCAGTCAGATACACTAATCAAACACCAGATTACCGCCTTCACAACAGTTCTCATAATGATCACTGTATCGCACCTCAACACCATGAATTATGAACCCTGTTGAGGCATAGTAAATCACAATGATCATCGCTGAAAAGACTCACCATCACTAGTCAATTCCACAAAGCATGTCTCCACCTCTATAAGCATAATATTGTAGTGAATAGAACAGACTCGGAGCTTCTACAAGGTATCATACTTTTATGAATGCTAACTGATTTGTAGCCTGTGTTATAGGGCTGGGCATTTGTATGATCTTGACTGATGATTGAAAAAAATCCAGCTTCATCAGCCTTATTTCATTATCAATTAAATGGTTGAAAATCAGCATCTTTCATGTGTGAGACATGCGGCTGCCAGATATACCAAGTCTCCCAGCAGTTCCCAGAATCCCGCAAATTGCATAAAACATCCCTAAAACTAGAGCAAGCAAGCAGGAGAATGCGAGACATTAATGCTTCAGAATGAGAGATCATGTGTATGTGTGGATCACTGCATGTGTTTCCTATCCCACCGAAATAATGCAAAATAAGCCAATCAGATTTAAGTGTGGGCGGGCTTTTATTCAACTTCTCAAGGAAGGAAGTTATGATATCTTCAAAAACCGATAACTGTAAATCAGTACAGTGGAGAATCAAGAGCCTGAATGTTAGCTGAATATTATTATTACCGCTTATTGCCAATGGCAATTATACACTGAAATCATTTACAGCAAAGTTGTAGATGCAAAATATTCAGAGACATCGATTTCTTTTGGTATTGAAACAGTGTTTAAAATTGAAAACCTGATAAAATTTCAAAATCTGATGGAAATTGGATACATTTGGAAACTGAACTGCTTAAGTTGGAATTATTAGTAATATTCAAATTTATTTATATTTTCTTTTTACTATTTTGTACCTTTGTACTCAGGTGAACTATAGCAGGAGGTACCCCACTTTTTCTTTTTTTATTAAAATAAAACTAAGGAAAAATAGGTTAACCTACGTTTGTGAATTTTTTTTTTCATATAAATGTTTCACAGAAAGGTCGATTAAATGGGCTTAGTTCTTGATCCCTTAAGCCTCATGTTTATTGGCACATGCATTTGTAATGTCAAGAATTGACTACTGCAATGCTCTACTTATTGGAAGCCTGGAATCATCTTTCAGTAAACTCCAACAAGTTCAAAGCGGCACTGCAAGAGATCTTACTGGAAAAGAAATAAAAATTTTTGCATAGACTAGAAATTAATTTTATTAACACATACTGTGTGTCCCTGATTACCCGTGTGACTTGTTAACAGAGTACTGACCTACACGAGAATTACGCTCACAAGACTCCAGGTTCTCCAGGGCTCCAGGTACAGAGAATCAACAAATTCTCAGCAGGTAAACGAGCTTTCTGCTACGGAGCCTTCCTGCTCATGTTCGGATATCAGATACAGTGTCAATATTTAAGTCCAGGCTAAAGACACATCTTTTTAGCCAAGCATCCGTAACAGTTAAAACTCACATATACTATGATGCCCATCTCACCAAGTCTGTCCACCGGGGCCATTGTTGCACTCAGCATGTACACAGGCATCTACCATAACCACTCAGTCCCAACAACCCAACATTTCTCTCTGAGTTGCTGTAGATCCTGGTTCCTGGCAATGAGCTTCTGACCACACGACTCAGCAGTAAATGTACCAGACGGTCACCACTGCCAACAATACCATAACAGCTACAGCTTCAGGGATCTTTATATGGACCAGAAGCATTATAACGGACATTTTCATTACAAACCCTCCACTGACACCAATTGCAGGCTCACTCTTGCCATGGTTTCTTCCTTGTGTGCAGAAGGGTGTGGGGGGTGTCAACTGTAGGGCCTGTCAAAGCCAATTGAGACGTACTGCATGTATATAAGAAATAAATGTTGTTGTTATATTATTATATTAAATGTTATTATAACATTTGTTATAATAACCAGCAAATAACTAATCAACTCCACTGAGTGACTTTCACAATTAAACAAAACCCAGTCTAACCACCATCACAGTCTTCTCCTGCCGGTTCACGACTCACCTGTCGATGGGCGTGCTCAGCTCAGAGCCGTTTTTTAGGGAGTCCTGATTGGCTGGGCCAGGAGAGGGCGTGGTCCGTTTGGCTCCTAATCTGCACCCATCAGCACCAGCCGGCTGCTGGCTGTAGAACCAGGCACCAGACTTTGTGAGGATTTCTTGTTGTTTTCGGCACAAGTTGCAAACCCACATAACCTGAGCGGAAGGGGTCAGAGGGGGTCAAAGGTTAATGATGAGCATGCTCAACTGTACATTTAACATTTAACTCTTATATACACACACACACACACACATATATGTGGTTGACAGCTTGTGTGTATGTGTGTGGATGTAGCGGAGGGCTATATAACCTGCTGAGTCACTATGAAGACAAAACACTTAGTCACTCTTCATCAGGACTTAATTAAAGTAGCCGTGTGGATCAGTGGTGGTGGCTCCGGTGCTGTAACCGTTCACTCTGACACAGATCAATACCTGCAGCAACACTGCATCGATACACTCTCACATTCCAACACACACATGCTGGCAACCGAACAAATCATGCAAACGTACTATAAACAGCTACATCTGGAGGAAAATTGGCCTGGTGACTCTCTGGTGGCCCACTGTCTCTGATTAAACTGAGCCACCTTTTGAAAATCTAGTGAGACCAGGAACCAGTAGATCTCAGGTCTCATTTTTCACCAGACTGGCCCTTTAAGACGTGGTTTAGCCTTCGATCTGGACCATTCGGGAAGAATTTGTGACACAGATGCAACAAACAGCCCAAGTCAGAAGACGGGACATCACGAGAATAAGCCATGCACCTCAGCCGCCTGAAAGGCACGCCGCGCCGCGCTCTGCACCATCGGTGTTTAACCGGCCCCCAGCATTTCTAACGGCAGAATGATTATGAATAAGAACATGAACAACTGCAAAGCTCTGCTGCGTACCCATGGTGCCGGCGTCGGCCATCCTGTCCGGGTCGAATGCCACCGTTGTTTAGTAGCGAGAGAGGCTCATGCTGCCATTTTCCGTACGGAGGCAGGCGCGGTGCGGCGGGCAGAGTCGTGTGTGTGAGGAGGGAAGCACGGCGGCGGTGGCGCTGCAATAAGTAGGACGCGCGGCGGCGCGCGCCGCCACCGCTTCTGCCTGCATTATTTATGGGCTGAATCCGCTTCATTATGAATGCACATCGTCCCCGGTGGCAACACACACACACACACACACACAAACCACAGACATGCGCACAAGTTCACGCTAGCCAGACTCTGTCATTGCCACCTATCAGTGTATCGGTGCCTCTTTAACCCAGAGACATCCCAGTACCACAACCTCACCCCAACACTGCCAACGCCACGGCAAAATCATTGAATACATTTCTGTGTGTGTGTGTGTGTGTGTGTGTGCTGGTGAGCAGAGTGTGAAAATCGAGTGTGAGCTGAATGACGTCCCCGCTCTGGTCTGAAAAAGAATCTCGTCACCGGGCCCCGCCGAGGCAACCCAATCCCCCGCCCCGCCGACACGCCGAGCCACAAAACCCACAGCCAGACAACAGAGACTTCGCTCTCTCGGTTGCTATGGCAACCGGCCCATACCACAGTGTGAAGTGCATGCTGGGACAGAGAGGAGGTGAGAGGGCGGGAGGTTTCATTGCAGCAGATTTACAGCCCCGTTATTACACACACACACACACCAGCCTTTCCATTCAGAAACACACCTGCTCACCTGACCAAAGGTGTGAAACCTCAAAATGACAATGACTCTAAAAAAAATGTTTACAATTATAGTTATATAGCTCAAACTGAGATTTCATAATTCACTGACTGATTTATATCATTAAAAAAATCTGTAAATCTGAGGAAAGACTGTAGCCAATAAGCTCATAATTGAAATCATAAATGAATGAAACAGAACATTTACAAATATCAACAAGGACTAAATTGCTATGTAATAAAAATTTTTGTTGTTTTTATAAAAAATAAAAATAAATAAAATAATGAGCTATATATACTGAGTGGGAGGAGTTGTCCCAGAATACCTTCTTACCCACTCCCAAGTTCAACCTGAGCCACACTCCCCCTCGCCAAACTGAGAGAGTCAGTGCCCTCTAGTGGACATGAGCGCCGGTTTTCACTTCAAACTCACTATAATCTCTCAAT
Organism: Denticeps clupeoides; assembly: GCF_900700375.1. Lineage (NCBI taxonomy): Eukaryota > Metazoa > Chordata > Actinopteri > Clupeiformes > Denticipitidae > Denticeps > Denticeps clupeoides. Next base: position 8,543,644 of record NC_041726.1, on the reverse strand, counting down.
ACAAAATATGAGATTTCAAAAACGATTATGGTAAATAAAAGTATCCAATACCAATACGTGGACTACAGAATGATTTTATCACAACATACTGTGATACTGTTAACATGGTGATATTTTACAGAAAATGTTAAAATCACATTACATTAACTCGGAAGTGAATTTGCATTTTAACACGCTGAACTAGTGGACACCAAAAATAATAAGATAAAATGAGATTGCATAGATTGCATTTTATCTTATTATTTTAGAAATGCATAGATTAAAAAAAAAGACATTTAAGTGCCCAGTCAGTTATCTAAAAATATCAATATTTGATGTCCCTGTATCGATAAAAATATTGCCCCTAGTAAATAATGCTCCCTATAACTAAGTGGTGTTCAGATTCACTATAACATTTTTGTTTTCTGCTGGTAAATGGGCGTGTCTGTAAGAGGTGCTTATGTGTCGGAAAGAGGAGGAGTCACCTTGTTGGAGCGTAGAGACACACGCCCCCCGCAGCGGGCACAGAACTTGGATTGGCAGTAAGAACAGACATGGCCGCAGCCGTCGGCAAACTTGGTTTTGTGGCAGATGCCACAGATGGGCGACTCCCCCTTCGGCTCCTGGACCTTCTGCGCCTCATCGCCGATCTTCTTCACCTGGTCCTTGTACATCTCAAACTGCTGGTGCAGCTTCCTGCAGGACGAAGTGCAAAGGTCAGACAGCAGCTACCCTAGACCCCATATTGGCCCTTTTTCACACTATGAACCTTGCAGTGGAAGCTGCAGCCTGTGCAGCACTGATAAGGTTCTAATCTTACTGCACCAGCCAGGGAGAATTTCTGAAGGTCCCATGGCTCTAATCTACTGTGCTGTACTCACGGCTTTGGCTCCTCCTCCACGGGGGACCTTTGCGGGGTCTGCAGGACATTACTGACCAGCTCAGAGATCCCGCTAAAGGGGTTCCATCTGTTCAGACATGGCAGAGCTGCATCAGGACGGGCGACAGCAACCGAACAAGCCCCACCCCCTCACCCCACCCCTGCAGTAGCTGCACAGTGGCGTGAGTCTGGAGAGGAGAACAGGAGCAGGGAGAAGCGCAACAGGATGGAGGCTCCGCCCCAACCAGACAGGCACGGAGCCCTGGGCGTCGCCCAACCACAGGTGATGTAGCCCCGCCCACCCAGGTGGCACCAACTAATCAGAAGAATCTACAGCACCCACACACGACAGGAGAACATCAGGGTGAGGAGCAATAAGAGGCGGGGACCGCAGGTCACACAGTTGAAAAGAGACACACGCCCCCAGGCAGGACAGCTCACAACAAGAAGCGCAGGAGGTTGACAGGAAGTGATGTAAGAGCTCTGCATTGTGGGAGTTCACTTACTGAGATGGCTGCGGCTTTGGCTGATCTTTTTCCCTACAGAGTCGAGTTTCGGCACGCGGAACAGAGAACAAAAGGAGAACACAAAACAAAACAATACAGGAATGATTAAAGGAAACACAGAGACACGCCCGGCTTGGACAAATATTTACTCATAACCAGCATGAGTCTCGCAAAACAGACATTCAGATCAGGTTCAAACGCCACCGAGCAGAAAGGTTAAAAAATGAACAAACACGGAAAATAAATAACACAATAAAACACAACAGTTGATTAAATAAGGAGAAATAGCAAATCATAAAACTTGTTTTCTACTCTACAGCTGGCCTAGGAAGCAACCGGGAGGTGTGATGGGAGTCCGGGGCCAAAGGTCAGGGCCCAGGTTGTCTGCCTCATCCATCTACACCTAACAGCCTGGGTTCCTACAGATGGGCCAGAGGACAGGTGGCGAGAAGAGCCCGGAGCATTCTGGGAGGCTCTACTGAGTTTACTCACTGAGGCGTCGGGGACTTTGGCTCCTCTTTGTCCCTGGAGAGGCGGGTTTGCAGAGTGCAGCACAGAGCGGGACGGCAGGAAGAAACGATGAGTGGAAAGCGCCGAAAATGCTCACGAAAGAACCTAAAAACAGCTCAGAGCTTCTCTGAACACCTCTGGTGTTTTCACACCTACACGTGATTTACATGAATCATCCAAATTAGTGCTGCACAATAAATCTAATCGCGACGTCAGGTCATGCGATTAGATGCGGTTCATATTATTGCATGGAATTGGAATACATGATCTTTCATTCTGTCGAAGTTTACCAGCTGACTAAACCGAGAGCGGCTGCTTAGTCTCCCTTCAGTCTGTTAACCGTCCCTGCCGTGTTCCGGACCGGAATGATGATGAATCCTGTCATGTGACATCGTCCTCTTTCCCTCGCCATGCCTGACAACCGTGCAGATGCATTTTGGCTCGCTTTCATTTTTTCCATGTGTGAAAAGACATCAAACTAAGAGGACACTCGCCAAATGATTCGGACCAAAGCAAACTAACTAAGGTGTGAAAGCGTCCTATATCGGATCGGCCATAGGTGTGAGGGCGTATGGTGGGTGTGTCCTATGGCAATATCATCAGTGGACCTAAACGTCCAAAACATCCTGCAGAAAACCATCTAGTGTGTTGTGTGTGTTGTGTGTGTGTGTGTGTGTGGACACAGTGCATTAGATACTATAATCAATAATCCTGTTACACAACTCAGTGGCTGCAAACAGCATAAAACACTAACCGCTGCACCCACAGATCAACAGCCAGCCGCTAAACGAGCGCCGCGGTGTTAAGTGGCTGAGTCCGCCGGGAATAAGCCTCGCTGACCAAAAAAAAAGGCACGATTTACCTCGAAAGTATTCAGCCACAGAGCAACTACATTAAAAACCAACATTTCATGTGTGTGTGTGTCAGCACATCATCACTCTAAAGCTCCAGTCGGGCATCAAGGACGCAACCTGCCTGCTGTGGACCAGCAAAGATCAAAGGTCAAGAGCTTGAATGACCCCCTCAGGGCTCATAATCGGCGCTTGGCGCAGCGCATTGGTTAAGCGCAAGACAAGCCGCCGCGCTAATAGGATCTTGGAGCGTAATTCAGCTAAAAAAAGACGCCGCTCGGCTCCCTGCGGGACAGGCTGCGTACCCCAGGGGGTTAAAAATAGTCCAGCAGCACACTAGCCACCGCGGACGAGGGTGCGGACCCTCCTAAGCAACGTCACGACGGAGCACGTGGGCCGCGAAGAGCTGACAAGCGACCAGAGGCGACCCCTCCCACATTCCAATTGAGGCTGACCTCTGACACCTTGGCCTGCGTCGCTCAGCTGGCACGTTACCGACACGCGGAGATTGGTTACGTGTTACAACAGCAAGGAGGAGCTGGCGGTGCATGATGGGTGTGTCACATGTTGCACCGACTGAACACAAGCAGCCATCGGACACGCCCACCACAGTCCACAACTCTAAAATTCATCTTTGTCATCACAATATCTATATCTTGTCGGTATATAGCTGTAACAGCAGCACTGCATTCAGATAAGGGAACCGGCCGCAGAGGATTATGGGTAAACGAGAGAATAGACTGCAGGTGGGTGTTGAGTCAGACGTTCGGGACCCCACCACAGCCAGGCCACGCCTACTGACCTGACTCCACCCGCAAAACCCGGAAAAGCAGGTCAGGGGTAGAGGGAGTTTACTCACCTGCTCCAGCTGAACTGGGGGGGGGGGAGGAGTCACAACACAACAGTTCCGAACCCTCGCCGGCTACTGAACACAGTGTCACGAGGAAGCTGCAGCGCTCTGGGACCCACACAGTGGATCAAAAATCGCAAACATAATGCGTTCGACTAAAATAATCCCATAAAACATTTACCGAGACTCTGCCGAGGACTAATCCACCGTGTGATTGCATCGAAATCGTTGCAGAATATGTAATACGACCAGTCTCACCCGGCATTTATATTTTTGCCATTTTTATTCGACGCCCTTATCCAGGGGGACATCAGTACTCCAGTAATCAGCAGCGACAGGGACCGTCCCGCTGGAGACACTCGTGGTCGCAAGCGGGGTCTGAACCTGTGACTCTGTGGTAGGGGTGGTAGTAGCCTAGTGGGTAACACACTCGCCTATGAACCAGAAGACCCAGGTTCAAATCCCACTTACTACCATTGTGTCCCTGAGCAAGACACTTAACCCTGAGTGTGTCCAGGGGGGGACTGTCCCTGTAACTACTGATTGTAAGTCGCTCTGAATAAGGGCGTCTGGTAAATGCTGTAAATGTAAATGTACTCGGGCATCTTACCCGCCAGGCTGCTGTGACGCCCATACCAGCAGCAGCATTGGCATCGGGGGTGAACTTTGACCCGAACCAGTTAAACCCCACTTATTTCTCCCAGCGCTGTTGTGCGTGAGGCATCGTGGAATTAAGACTGAATGAAGGGGGTGACTGGTGGGACCCTGTCCCGTTATGGCGCACGCAGCGCTGTGGAGGGGACAGCGACGTGGTGCTGAAACAACGCCGCAGTGTTATTTGACTGTTTTTATATAGAGATATAGATATATAGAGATATAGATATATATATAGAGATATATAGAGATATAGATATATATAGAGAGATATAGATATAGATATAGATATATATACATAGATTTAGAGAGAGATTTTTTTTGACGGACGAAAATGTCGACAGTGGCCAAACCCACCGCGTTTACAACCGATATCCGCCACGGTGAGACCCCCACACATCCAACCCGCCCACCGGTCAACAATAACACACACACACACACACACACGCTCACACACGCTCTTACTTCAGCATCGACTGCTCCTGCTCCTCCTCCTTCTTCTGCCGCTCCATCACCGCCTGGATGATGCTCCTCTCCTCCTCCGTCAGGTGGCTCAGGTCCGGCAGCTCGGGCTGGGCCGGCGGCCCGACGGAGGCGGACATCTTCGCGGCGACGCGCTGAAAGCAGCCACAGTCCGCGGCGTGAGGGAGGCGGAGCAGGCGCTGCTGTCACGGCGAGGCGTGACCGCGGATTTGTGACGAACGGCGGGTTTTTTTTTTTTTTTTCTATTGAGGACCACGAACGCGTGTGCGTGCTGCGGGGGTTCGAATAAATAAGTAAATCAAATCACCTCAGATCCCGCGCGACACACCGACAGAACGCGGCCGTCGCAGGGTCCGCGAGCGGCGCGCGCTCCGGTCCCGCTTCCCGTCAGCCATCAGGGCGGCAGCAGCAGCGCTAGCGGCAGGAATCAGCAGCTCTCCGTCCGCTCGGCCACCGCGCCGCGTCCGGCCGTCGCCCATCGCCGGCCTCCTGCGGGGAGGCGCTGTTCGCGGCCGCTGCGCCCCTCCTCCGGCTCTGCAGCTCCGGCGCGGGGCGATTTTCTCCTCAATGCACAAAAATGGATGCGGCGGGGTGAAGCCCGGTGGGGGGGGGGGGGGGGGGGGGGCGCTCTGACGTAACGCGCGGTGGGCGGGGCCGGAAGTCGGCGCTGCGTCACTGGCGTCAAAAGAAGCTTCGGAAGAGCAGTGACATTACCGACCCACTGGATTCTGGCAGCGAGCTGGCGTTACGAACATTTTTGTCTATGTTGAGAACATCCAACAGATGCTCCCCTGGATCGATACCTGGAGAATTTGAAGGTAGTAGCCTAGCGGGTAACACACTCGCCTATGAACCAGAAGACCCAGGTTCAAATCCCACTTACTACCATTGTGTCCCTGAGCAAGACACTTAACCCTAAGTTGCTCCAGGGAGACTGTCCCTGTAACTACTGGTTGTAAGTCGCTCTGGATAAGGGCGTCCGATAAATGCTGTAAATGTAACTCCTCCATCAACCACTCTTGAACCATTGCCAACAGAGAATCCTGTTTATATGAAGGGATGTACATGGGCGTGAATAAAGTACTATAACTGTCCAGTTACCTCAACATCTTCAGGGTTGCTGCCGTGAGGGTCAGTGTTGGACATGAGCATCAGTTTATGTAGTGGTGGCCTAGCAGATAAGAAAGCAGACTCGCAACTGGAAGGTTTGAACCCCGAACTGCCAAGGTGCCACTGAGGTCCCCTTGATCATGGTGATGTCCCCACACACTGCTCCCCAGGCGCCTTTCATGGCTGCCCGCTGCTCAACAAGGGTGATGGGTTACATGTACTTTCACTTCACTTGGAGGTGGAATGAAATTAGACTTTGAATCTTAAAGGATACATGAGGGGGGACTTCCACTTAAGGTTCCACTCATAGCCCATCCTGGTCACCATGTTTTCCCCAGTTCAGAGACTTGCTGCTGTGTGGCCGTGGGAGCGGTTGGTGGTCCAAACCCAGGACCAGGAGTTGGGGCTCATCTGTCATCACTATTCACTGGGGAGACTAATATAAAGATTTTACATAATAAGGGCACTAGGTAACAACATTTGTTGTAAATAATGACTTAAATCTGCAAATGAGTAATAGTTATGTAGGACTAGATACTTGTTTAGACCGGGGTGAATGGGTTTATTCTGGCATTTGCGAGGGACACAGACATGGAGAAAAACCGAGAGCGCAGCGCCACCTACCGGCCGAAGGTTCCCCGCGAACTTTCTATAGAGCGGTGGGGGAAATGTTGCCAGGTCAAATTTTTTTAAACGATGTATTTTTTTTGTACTGGTTCATTTAAATACACTTTTTTTGTGGAAAAAGACTGATAAATCAGCTAAAACAATTGGCTGTTCTCTCGACATAAGACACTAATTCCCTGTAGCAAAAGGACAGAAAGAAAAATGCTGAAAAAAAATCCTGTGATTATCACTATCACTTCACAGAATTGATTGAAGTCCTTATATACAGAGTGCAAAAACCTTACTTAACTCGAGGCAAAAAAAAACTGACACAATCTCAACAACCTACATTGCAAAGAGACAAAACAGGACTCGGTGTCTAACAGGAAGGCGTCTGTATTATAATACTACAACAACAACAACATTCATTTCTTATATAGCCCAAAATCACATACAGTATGGCTCAATGGGCTTTGACAGGCCCTACAGTTGACAATCCCCACACTTGACCCTTCTGTACACAAGGAAGAACTCCTGCAATTGGTGTCAGTGGAGGGTTTGTAATGAAAATGTCCATTATAATGCTACTGGTCCATATAAAGATCCCTGAAGCTGTAGCTGTTATGGTATTGTTGGCTGTGGTGACCCTCTGGTACATTTCCTGCTGGGTCGTCTGGTCAAAAGCTCATTGCCAGGAACCAGGATCTACAGCAACTCAGAGAGAAATGGATTAAACTTGGGTTGTTGGGACTGAGTGGTTATGGTAGATGCCTGTGTTCATGTTGAGTGCAACAATGGCCCCGGTAGACTATCCAGGACAGACTAGGTGAGATGGTCATCATACTATATGTGAGTTTTAACCATTATGGAAACCATTGGCTTGGCTGAAAAGATGTGCCTTCTCGATACAAGCAAGAGTCCGGAATCTTGTCTATTAGTCTATTCATGACATTATAAATGCATGTACCGTTTTTTCTGCATCACGCCTGGTGAGTGTCCATCTTATCTTTGAAATAATGCCGTCTTAAAATGTTACTTATTTGATTCTCAAAAGACAAATCACTGTTTATTGTGATTCCCAGGTCTTTGGGGGTTGTACATATGGTGGTAGGAGTCCCGTCGAAATGGACTGAGCAGTCGGATAGACACATGTTGCATCCAGAAAGCCACCACCATTGTGATGGACTCTATACACCCCTCACATGCACTCTTCATCATCCTGCCATCCTGAAGAAGGTACCAAAGCGTTCGGGCCCTTACTGCCAGACTCTGCAACAGCTTCTTTCCACAGGCCATCAGACACTTGAACACTCAGGGACTTTCCACTCTGAACTGACAAACACACTCTATTAAATTTCTATTATAGCAGTATTTGCACATTACCACAGCAGCATTTATAATAAAATAATAATAATACATTTTATTTCAGGGTGCTCTTCTTATTTGATGTCTATATGTTTTTTTTTTTACTTAAATGTTGCTCTTGCACTGCCTGTGTCCCATGTTTTTGCACTTTATGTAGCCTGTTTGTCGGTCGCACATCTGCACTTTATGTCTGTACGTAACTTTGTTTAAATGTTACATTTTGCACCAGGTTCTGTTGAAACATTGTTTCACTATGTAATGTCTAATATGTACAGTACAGGCCAAACATTTTGACACACCTTCTCATTCAATGTGTTTTCTTTATTTTCATGACAGTACATTTACAGCATTTATCAAACGCCCTTATCCAGAGCGACTTACAATCAGTAGTTACAGAGACAGTCCCCCCCTGGAGCAACTTAGGGTTAAGTGTCTTGCTCAGGGACACAAAGGTAGTAAGTGGGATTTGAACCTGGGTCTTCTGGTTCACAGGCGAGTGTGTTACCCACTAGGCCACTACCATCCTAATGACCATTTACATTGGTGGATTCTCACTGAAGGCATCAAAACTATGAATGAACACATGTGGAGTTATGTATGTGAAATAACCGAAAACATGTTTTATATTCTAGTTTCTTTGCTCTGATTACTGCTTTGCACACTCTTGGCATTCTCTCGATGAGCTTCAAGAGGTCGTCACCTGAAATGCTTTTCCAACAGTCTTGAAGGAGTTCCCAGAGGTGTTTAGCACTTGTTGGCCCCTTTGCCTTCACTCTGTGGCCCAGCTCACCCCAAACCATGTCGGTTGGGTTTAGATGTGTTCTCCACATATGAACTCAATGTGTTCATAGTTTTGATGCCTTCAGTGAGAATCTACCAATGTAAATGGTCATGAAAATAAAGAAACCAAACAAGCTAAGCTGGCAACCCCCAGATCCGGCTACAGCGCATGCGCAGTACAATGCGCTGATCCTTAACGCATCGCCCCGACGGCGCTGATGCTTCGCTGCGTTTAAATTCATGGCTGGATTTTGGCGTTTTAACTCCAGACATATTCACCCCGTGGCTCCGTTTTTCGCTCTTTAGTTTCCGACCAGTCAGAAGACATGAGCGCCGTGTCCGCACCACAGCGGGCGGCGTCTCCCGACCCTGCGGGCCAGCGGGTCTCCGTCGCGGCCAGCCTCCTGCGCCTCTCCACCCACATCAGATACGAGAACCTGGCGGCGGGCCTGAGCGGCGGGGTCATCTCCACCGTGGTGCTGCACCCGCTGGACCTGGTCAAGATTCGCTTCGCAGGTGGGCTGTACACCGTTTTTTACCTTCTTACACCGGGATCTAAACGGCGTTCGTCGAGCGCGTTTAATGTTTTCATTTCCTCCACGCTGATTGGCCAGACGGGGCGAAGATGTGTAATACGTCATCTGTTTGCTAATACAACAGCAACAGCGTACAGCAGCGTAAACCAAACTAGATTCTTCTCTCATCAGTCTGTGTTTGTAAATGGTTTTATACAGTAAACACTGACACAAACTACCTAATTTAATACATAGTTCTCAGAAACCTCAGTGAGCATATACACACACACACACACACACACACACAGTACAGGCAAAAAGTTTGGACACACCTTCTCATTCAATGTGTTTTCTTTATTTTCATGACCATTTACGTTGGTAGATTCTCACTGAAGGCATCAAAACTATGAATGAACATATGTGGAGTTATGTACTTTATGTACAAAAAAATATTTGAAAACATGTTTTATATTCTAGTTTCTTTGCTCTGATTACTGCTTTGCACACTCTTGGCATTCTCTCATGAGCTTCAAGAGGTCGTCACCTAAAATGGTTCTCCAACAGTCTTGAAGGAGTTCCCAGAGGTGTTTAGCCCTTGTTGGTCCAGCTCACCCCAAACCATCTCGAGTTGGTTCAGGTCCGGTGACTGTGGAGGCCAGGTCTCCACTTTTTGTTAAGTACATAACTCCACATGTGTTCATTCAAAGTTTTGATGCCTTCAGTGAGAATCTACCAACGTAAATGGTCATGAAAATAAAGAAAACACATTGAATGAAAACTTTTGACCTGTACTATATATAGTACACACGCGCACACACACACACACACACGCACACATTTGTACAGTACACAGTGTGTGTGTGTGTGTGTGTGTGTGTGTGTGTGTGTGTGTGTGTGTGTGTGTGTGTATATATATATATATATATATATATGTACAGTACTGTGTAACATACAAACCAGTGAATTTAAGATGCAAGTAATTTTGTTAACTTAATGTCAAACGTTGATCAAATATTGATTTACCTAAAGCTTTTATTGTCGTTTTTTTTTTTTTTTTTCACAAAACGACAACAATATTGTTCTCCATCTGTAGACATTTGCTAGTAGGAAATCATTCATTATTTTACAGAGTTGGGAGAGACCGACAACTAGTTCTTCTAGCACCATATCAACATTGACATTACTACCACTTTCACTTTATAATAAAGTTTTACACTTTTGGTTAGTTTTACACTTTTGGTTAGTATCTATTACAGTTACAGTCGGAAAGATGTAAAGCCTTCGCACAGTTTTTAATATCTAAATTATAGTAAAAGTAACAGAGAATACAAAGATGAACTCTAAACCACTAGACCAACCTTTACCTTGTGTAGTGTTTATGTTAATCATAATTAATAATGATAGTTTCTGTTTTTAAATAACTTTTAATGTTTCAAATAATTAAAAGTGACCTAAAAGCTGACATTTTAGATGATGTGGAAGGTGTTGCCTGTAGTCCTTGGCGTGTATATCTGATGCAGGCTGCTGTGACCCTGTTTCTTGGTTTCATGTTTCCACGTGGACAGAAGCGGGAAACGCGCGGTAGCGTAATTCATGTCGGGACGGGCCAGCGTTTGGCGGGGACCCCGCGGCGCGGCGCGGCCCGGCCCGGCCCGGCCGGAGAGGTGCATGACTCAGCGCTTTGTCACCGCGTCTCTCTCCTTTGTACGCCGCACAGTGAGCGACGGGCTGAGCGTCAGGCCTCAGTACGACGGCGTGCTGCACTGCATCAAAAGCATCTGGAGGATGGAGGGCGTTCGGGGACTCTACCAGGGCGTCACCCCGAACGTCTGGGGCGCCGGGGCCTCCTGGGGCCTCTACTTCCTCTTGTGAGTCTGAGCCGCTAGGGCGGGGCCGCGCTTTAGCCACTCTCCCATCCCCCGAGCTCTTTAGCGGCAGCCAGCCGGACCCCGATGAGGAACACAGAGCACCTGTACAGGAACCCAAGACACACACACTCACAGCCATGTAGGGTGCCGCCATGCAGACTTTATTTATTTGTGTTTGTTGAAGACACCTTTTATACGCCTTTCCAAGAAACAAGGGCATATAACGATGAAATATATTTCACGTTTTACTTCATTAGAAACTGTGTGTGTTGGGGGGGGGTGTGGTCTTGGCTGCGCGTGTGTGTGTGTGTGTGTGTGTGTGTGTAGACATTTTTTCGTTTGTCCCCTGCAGTTATAACGCCATCAAGGCGTACACCCAGGAGGGCCGAACGGCAGAGCTCAGCGCAGTGGAGCACCTGATGTCTGCTGCAGAAGCGGGTCGGTGTGCGAGGTCACACGGCATGTCATCACCACGCAGGATATGATTATGTTGTTATGGTGACGGTTGGGGTGGCGCTCTTACAGGCATGCTGACCCTCTGTCTGACCAACCCGGTGTGGGTGACAAAAACCCGTCTGGTGCTGCAGTACACCGCCGACCCATCCAAGAAGCAGTACGGGGGGATGCTGGACGCCCTCGTGAAAATTTACCGCCATGAGGGCATCCCTGGTCTCTACAGGGTAATGCGTACTCTTCGACCAATCAAATCACAGCTTTTTGTCACGTGTGTCCCTGTAAACCAGGCTACAGAGTGGGATTGGTTTTGTCCATAAAGAACCACTAGAGGGCACTTTAACTCTTAAAAAAAAAAAAACTAAAAAATACCTGTCCTGTCTTCTTCTCCTCAGGGCTTCCTGCCTGGTTTGGTGGGCACTTCCCACGCTGCACTGCAGTTCATGGCGTACGAGAGGCTGAAGAGAGACTACAGCCGAGCTAAAGAGCAGCCGTCAGAGTCCCTGCTGGTGAGATTGGGCGCGCGCGCACACACACACACACACACACACACACACACAAAAACCATGCATGTGTTTCATTCTTTCATTATCTTCCAGTGTCCAGGGGAGTACATCGCCATGGCAGCCGTCTCCAAAGTATTTGCAGTGGTGATAACGTACCCTTACCAGGTGGTCCGCGCCCGCCTGCAGGACCAGCACAACAACTACAGTGGCATCGCCGACGTCCTCGGCAAAACATGGCGGTGAATGTTTTATAAACTGCAAATACCCATAATGAGGAAGTAGTTTGTTCATTTGTGTGTGTGTGTGCCCTGCAGGAATGAAGGACTCGAGGGCTTCTATAAAGGCATGGGACCCAACCTGCTGCGCGTCATCCCTGCCTGCAGCATAACTTTCTTGGTTTATGAGCACGTGTCCCATGTGCTGCTCAACCAGGACCACTGAACAACATACACACACACACACACACACACACTCTCACACTGACAAACATTCACCACATTCACAGCCAGACCACATGGACGTGTCACAAGTGACTGATGGTTAGTGTAACTGGTTATTAGTGAAGCCTTTATCTGTGTGTGTAAACCCAGTTGTTACTCTGAGTGTCGGAAGCAATCGGCAGGAGCTTAGTTGGTCCATTTGAAAGTGAAGTGATCGTCATTGTGAAACACTGCAGCACAGCACATGGTGACACAACAAAACGTGGCCTCTGCTTTTAACCATCACCTTTGGTGAGCAGTGGGAAGTCATGACAAGCGCCCGGGGAACTGTGGCACCTCGGCAGACCGGGATTCGAACAGACAACCTTCTGATCACATATACTACCTATACTATCTGTTTTATTTATGTTGCCAAAAAACTATGCAATGATTTGGGCCAATAGGACCGATCCTGTAAGCGCACATTTTCGTCTGTTGTGCAAATATTTCAGCACTGGTATGTAAATGTGAGATTATGACTAACAAAGCCATGCTTATATTTGTTGTTTTGTGAGAATGCATCCATCAATGTTTGCATTGATTTGCATAATTGGTGGAGCCACTTATGCAAATTTGACTGTTCGTGTAACACCTTGTTCAGAATCAGATTTTTTTTTATTATGATTTTTGTTTTTGTTCATAAGGTTTTTTTCTAATTGTTGAAATTATTATACCATGGTCACATTGGTATTGTTTGCAAAAAAATGTTTTTCATCATCTGCCATTTATCTTATTTATTTCATCATTAAAAGAACAGTCTTTTGTTGTTTGTTGTGTTGTCATCGTCCCTCATATATCTGAGCCTAAATTAAAGTCTCAGTTCACCATCTAGTCTGTCTCATAAAATCACTTTCACGTTCTGATTTGAACAAGTTTAATCCCACCAATCCCACGCAATAAAACATGACAGTACAATCAGAATACAAAAGCATTTGATTACAATATAACTCGTCATTTACAGAGTAAAATACATGGCATGGGGTCATTTAGGAAGCTCCTCAATGATCATCCGGGAGACGGAGTTCCAGCCAGTGGAGGCGTCACCCCGGGGGTAGTCGGCACAGGTGCCCACCCAAATGCCAACGTCCACCAGACCTGCAGAGATGCCCTCACAAAGCCCCTCCACTGAAACACAAACCACGATCAAACAGTCAGTTTCTCAATTTGTCCTTTACCATCTTCCATATAAATCAAATTTATATTGCACATTACTACTCTTTATCTATTCATTTATACACCCTTTTATGACGTGTTGCATTATTGTACGTGATTTTTCTTTATATGAAGGATTAATACTAACCACACAAAAAAGATATATTCAGCATTGCAACTGTGCCTAATTGAATGTTTCAACTAAGTATTTGGAAAATAAAATGCTGAAATATGTATAAATAAATCCTTAAATAAGGGTAGAAAATACAATATAATTGTTAGTAATGTGTTGGGCCACACGGTCTTCACACCTCCGAATCCTGACTCAGACCTTGTGGGCGTATTTTTGCATGCTCTCCACATGTGGGTGTGGGTTCCCTCTGGGTTCTCTGGTTTCCTCCTACCATCTAAAGGCATTTACACTAGGTAGATTTCCAGCTGCAAATTGCCCGGTGTGTTTGTGTGTGCATCAGAGGTACACAGTGATGTGCAGTGATGTGCATGAGGTGGAGGACGCAGCGGCAGATGATGCGTTAAGGTGGGACCTGGCCAGTGTGGATTAATTCACGGCACCGCACCTAAGCATATATAATATGCTTATAATATATAATATATATTATATATTTATAATATAAATAAAAAGAAACGACAACGAGAGACACTTGTGTTTTGTAACGTAACGTGTTCAATACGTGTTCATTAAGGAAAGAAAAAATAAGTGATTGTCATTGTGATACACAGCACAGCACACGGTGACACAACGAAATGTGTCCTCTGCTTTTAACCATCACCCTTAGTGAGCAGTGGGCAGCCTTGACAGGTGCCCGGGGAGAAGTGTGTGGGGACGGTACTTTGTTCAGTGGCACATCAGTGGCACCTTGGTGCTTAGGGATATACATATATACATATATATATATATATATATACACACACACACACACACACACACACACACACACATACACATACAGGGTGGGCCATTTATATGGATACACCTTAATAAAATGGGAATGGTTGGTGATATTAACGTCCTGTTTGTGGCACATTAGTATATGTGAGGGGGCAAACTTTCAAGATGGGTGGTGACCATAGTGGCCATTTTGAAGTCGGTCATCTTGGATCCAACTTTTGTTTTTTCAATAGGAAGAGGGTCATGTGACACATCAAATTTATTGGTAATTTCACAAGAAAATTCTTTCATGAGTTAATTACAAGTATATATATATATATAATTTTTCAGGGGCCATACGAAGGACAGCTGGAGGGATATAAATTGCAAAGTTGATGAGTGGGATTGCGCATGCACAGATGGCATCATGTCGATGTGTCGACTCAACTTTATTGACAGATAAGTCGATGAAAAAGCTGGTAATGCTCTAGCATGTGTGCGCCCAGACAAAGCAGTTTCAGAAATATACACTCCACTCTAAAGTCACAGTGTAAGAAGGTCAGAAAAGCATTTTCAAAATCATGTCAAAATATGACATCATCATCAAAAGTACTCCTGTGGTGCTGCATCAAGGGGAATTTATTGTAAGAATGTGTTGTAAGATATGATTAAGGTTAGATTAAAGAGTTTATTGTTAGATTAAAGAGTTGAAATATATAAAATAAAAACAGTACAAAAATACATAAATACAGTCTATAAAGACGTAATAATTATTAATATATTGGGTTTGATGACATAACATTTATTATGCCATTTAACATCTTTTTTTCTGGAGGAACGTGTTTCCTCAAGTTTTTTCTTTGTTAGAATGTCACTGTTACTCTTAATTGTGTGTTTTTTAATTACCTCATGTCATACAGTTTGGTATAATTTACTATTTCCTCCCAAATTTGGCATGCAGGTGTGTGTGTGATGGAGTCTGGATTGATGTAGATTGATGGTTGCAAGGTTGTTTTCCACTTTTCTAAAGAAAAGTGACTTCCCTCTGAATGTTAATTGTGAACCCAGCCTGCACCGTAATTACAGGCTGGACGTACGAGCCTCATTCAGATTAAACACCCACACCACCCACTCTCACCCCGGCCCAGAATCATTTAAAACTGGCAGGACCTGTGTGTGAGAGAGAGTGGTGGATATTGTTCTGCCGATAAACGAGACGTAGAGCATCAGAAGGCTTGAAATAAAGCGCTGATAATCTGCATGTGGGTGTTGGCAGTTGGACACACCCTGTGTACTAGGGGTATTAGTGAAATTGTCATTGTGAATCACAGCACACAGGGACACAACAAAATGTGTCCTCTGCTTTTAAAAATCACCCTTGGTGAGCAGTGGGCAGCCATGACAGGTGCCCGGGGACCAGTGTGTGGGGACGGTGCTTTGCTCAGTGGCACCTCAGTGGCACCTACGCAGATCGGGATTTGAACAGGCAACCTACAGATTATGTGTCCATCTCCTTACCTGCTAGGCCACCACTGCCCTGTGTAGGACGCCTCCCATTTTAAACAACCATTTTTTTTTATAAAACAACACACCAACAATACGGGCTGGCTGGAGAGCTAGTGACTCCTATGTCTAAAATCTTAAGGATGTCGTATAAATCAGTGGGACTATCAGGCCGTGTGGGGGTACCTGAGGACGTCCTGTGTATGTTGATAGTAGAGTTGAGCTCCGGGCTGCCCTGGTCCAGGTAGATGATGGACTCGATGGGCAGTGGTCTGCTGCACTCGGCGCCGTTGAAGGTGAAGTACCAGCGCTGGCAGCAGGCCGCCTTGCACTTGAGCCGCAGCGAGCCGCTGAAAAGGACACGCAGGGCGCTGTCTGGACGCTGCTTGGTGAACGTGCAGTCCTGCCAAGGAGAGACTACAACGTCACTTCTGTCCCTTTGTGGCACAACAGTACTACAGATTTACTGATTCAGAGGACTTACAATACCATTCATTTTACACGTCTCTTTAATAAGCAGTACACATTATTACATGGCGTACACTAGGGTTGTCAGAAAATCTATACCCAGGTAAGAAGTGATATTAAAAGTTTGTGATGATATTGATTTGCAACAGCATCAACATTACCAGTGTCCCACCAGCAGCAGGACTTGAGAACATTCACAACAAGGTGGCTGTAGTGGCCTAATTGGTGACACACCTGCCTAGGAACCAGATGTCCTCAGCTCTGGCTCACATGGTCATATATTTCTACTGCATAAAGGAATGATCAAAAGTTTGCCATACTTTAGCAATGTTACTTTAAAAAACGGTGTTGTCTTGTTGGATATTGTTAATTTCTTTAAATGTTAAAAATGATTGAAAATACAACGTATCGAGTGGCAAGCATTCTCCAGGGCGTCAGTATTGAGTTCTAAATTCTAGCATTGTGACAACCACAGTGTCACATGACCATGACTAAATAGTTGCTCTGGAGCAGCTAACTGTTTCATCATGTAAAATAGATCAAATGTAATTAAGTGGATTAAAGCAGCATTACTCCGAAAAAAAACAAAATCTTCTCGCTGTTGTTTATTAAAATAAGCCGATAAATCATGTGATTAGTGAATCCTATGACAAGATCCAAATATTCAGAGGCTATTGTGTGACCAAAATATGAAATACATCAGCCTACATATAAAAACAATACACACACACACATAACAATACAGAGGAGCCAGGAGAAGTGAATAAGGTGGTGGAAGGGGGCGTGGCCACACTCACAGCGATCTTGCCCAGGTCGATGCCGTAGTTCAGGGCGCTCCAGGCGCACTGTTTGAAGTTGGGCTTCCACGGCTCCTCAAAGCGCTCGCTAACGCACTCTCCCTTCTCCCCCTTGGCTCCGTCACGGCCGGGGATTCCTGGCGTTCCAGGGATTCCATTCACACCCGGGTTCCCATCGCGACCCTGCACACCTGGGGGGCCCTGTGGGCAGCTGTTGTACTGGGGAAGAACAGGAACAGATGTGTCTCAGCAGACCACAGTGACTACGCAGTGTGTAAAACCGCGACCTCTGGCGCCCCGCAGAAATCCCCCACCACGGATTTTACAGCTCATGTGTCAACAATAGAAGAATGAATCACCAAGAACTGACCAGAACAGGCCCAGTGACTGCACTAAACACAAAAACAGACGTGGAAACCATTATGCGATCATGTCGCTTCACTGGAACCAAAAGTCCTCTGAGATTAAATGAAAGTGAAGCACAGCAGACAACGAAATGTGTCCTCTGCTTTTAACCATTGCCCTTGGTGAGCATTGGGCAGCCATGACAGGTGGCCAGGGAGCAGTGTGTAGGGATGGTGCTTTGCTCAGTGGCACCTCAGTGGCACCCTCGGATTCGAACCGGCAGCCTTCCTATTACGGGTGCGCTTCCTTACCCGCTGGGTTCGAACCCCCTCTTCAGAACAGCAGCCACAGACGGTTCCTATTCATCTCATTACAGGGTAATCAGATGATTCTCATCAATTTTAGTAACAGCAGCAGATACATGTGTTTTTATGTGCTGATGGGAGCAGCTCGCAGCATCCTTACAGTGGAAAAGGATGGAACGAATGGGCAGCGCGCCTAAGGAACGTTAAAAGGTTGCCATTCTCCCACCTTAAAGGTGCAACGTGTAACAAACAGGGGGCAGCATTTCACCAGACAATCCCACAGCAAATGTGCAGAAATGTCATTGATTGCATTTGCTGAGGCAACAAAATTAGTTTTGTGAAAATTATAAAAGTAATGACAGGCTGTTTTTCTGCATTTTTTTTCAATTTCCAGTAGCATGACAAATATAGAATGGCTTTCAGAATGAATATATTAATTGATATGATTAATGTTAAATATTGAATGTGTTCAAAGATTTTTAGATTTTTGTTCTGCCGTAGGCAATGTAACGTGAATGACCAACAAGACAGTTCTCTTTCCAACACTTTAAAAGTTTTAGATACTATAACAAGCTTTAGTCTTAATTAAATAATCCTTCTTAATTCTTTGCAAAATGTGCATTAATTAGTGCCAAAAAAGTTATCGATTGGCAGCCTTCTCGGTGCACAAACCAGAAGCCATTAATTTAACAC
Organism: Denticeps clupeoides; assembly: GCF_900700375.1. Taxonomy (NCBI): domain Eukaryota; kingdom Metazoa; phylum Chordata; class Actinopteri; order Clupeiformes; family Denticipitidae; genus Denticeps; species Denticeps clupeoides. The sequence goes on along the minus strand of NC_041726.1, from coordinate 8,525,097 downwards.
CTAATTAATTTCAGCAGATTGGTGTTGGCTGCTAAATACGTCATGACATTTTGGCACATTAGAAGAAAGGATTAACTCATTAACACCTCTTGAAGTAGACGGTGTCAAAATGGGACAGGGCTGGACAACTTCAGCAAATATTTCAGCAAAAAAACAAAAACATTTTTAAAAAATGGAATTTCTTCATATTTTTTAATGTTAGTTGTTTTTGGAATGTCTCACACATTAGGTTTCACAATGTCTGCTTATGGAAAACATTCCTGCAGGTTTTAGTAAAGGGCTCTGAGGGGCTTTGCTTTGTTCTGGACGGTGACTGGCCTGAGTCCCTCTGGACCAAGACTGTTTGTCTGTCGAGTTGCTGCATCCTAAGGGAGATGTGGTCTTTCTCCAGAGGTCAGTATTGGTCAGGTCAGTCACTAGCGAGGTCGGGAATGCAAAAGGGAGCAGAAAAACCGCAGGCATTCCACATTCTCACTCATCACAAGAGTTTTTTTTAATTCACTCGTCAATTCAAGTGAATCTTCCACTGGCTGTAGCACTCCTACGACTTACTGGATAATTAGCATAGTTATTGGTTAGAAAATGCATACATTTTTAGTGTAGCAGCCATGAAATGGCGACCCCACATTACCCGTTTCAGAAGTGAGTCCAAGTGAAACAGCGGAGATCTGAGCATCTGCCAGGTTCTGGGTTTTATGAACTTCACAGAACTCATCTGCTGAGCGCCACCTGCCAGACGTCTCTTCAGACACTAAATCTTCCCAGCGTGGCGCTTTCCCATTTTGGCACATTTGCGTGAGCCGCCGGGGGATCTCAGATGGAAACGGTGCCTCTGAAGCATTTCCGCAATCTCATTGTGAGGGCATGGCGGGGGCTGCGGTCCAAGAAAAGCATCATTTACACATCATTCACCCTGCATCGCAGCGAGCACAACAACAATATTTTCCACCCGATGTGACACAGGCAGCGCTTCAAAACCACCGCCGTACTGAGCGCACTGTCCGCCGAGGCTTCACACAGGGCTGGGGGTCAAAGGCCAGCCAGCCGAGCAGGCAACAGAGCGCGTTTAGAGCGGCACACTGCAGACAGGAAACTGGTTTCTTTATTTTTTTCATCCTGTGGAGCCATGAAAGAGGCTTCTGTTTACAGGAGACACTGTACAAAGCTGTATTTCATTCATTCACACACACACACACACACACACACACAGGATCTGGAACAGGATTTCCTTCATAGTCTTCGGCTGTGACCACCAGTCCAGAACTTTATCGGCACTCCATTCACAACTTGAAACTACTTGATTCCGACACAAAGGTTACTGGGCAGAATTTGAACAGAATTATTTCCTCTGCTTAATACTCTACTTTTAAACTATTTTAAAAAAAACAGGCTGAGTACGAGGGTTGCTAGGCAACAGTATCTCTTTAAATATCCATATCCCCTGGCAGAGGAAACTTTACTGAATATTATATAATAACGGACAAGCTTGGGATATTTGGATTCCTTACTTTTATCATAATAGTTTAAAAATGTAAAAAATAAACCCTCACCCTGTCCACAGCCTCCGCGTCCCTTTGCCGCTTGTCCTTCTGCGCGGTGCTTGCATGCAGCAGCAACAGCAACAGCAGCATGCGGCCGCGCGCAGACTCCATCCTCACTGGAGCGGCTCCGAGGGCCCGGGTGCTCGAGATTTCCGCTGCGGCCTCTCACCAACGCCGGGAGGGGCGGGGCGGGACCCAGATGTGCTGGGTCCCCCACTAATGGCCTCTCAAGTTTCAACATGTCTGGAGCAAATTTGGCCACACCCAGTCCTCCCATTTACTTTTACAACTTAAGCCATTACTTACAGAAGATGAGCTCATTTAATGAATGCAGAAACTGTCCATTTCAATTTTCATTTATTAACCTCTGACCTCTGCGTGTGTGTGTATATATAAATATAAATATACACACACACACACACACACACACACACACACACACATATATATATATATATATATATATATATATACACACACACACATATATATATATATATATATATATATATATATATATATATATATATATATATATATATATAGATACACACACACACACACACACACACACACATATATATATATATAAACAAGAAAATATGAACTTGAGCTTGTTGAAGGCCTCTCAAGTTTTAAAGACAGGTGAGAATGACAGGGGGGGCGTGGCTTGGAGGGGTGCACGGGGTTCTGCAGTTGACTGATAAGAAAGTTACGTATCGTTATTATTACTACTACTACTACTACTTAATAGGCTTTGCTAAGCTGGTAAGTTCATGTGGGCTTGTTCTTTTCAGAGAAAGACACATTAATACCAGCTAATTTTAAGAGTAGTGGAATGTCTTTTTTTCTTCTTTGTGGCGCCCCCTGGATGGATGGCACCCTTAGAATTTGCCTACACTGCCCATGTTACAGGCCAGCCCTGCTCTCATGATTTAAATAGGAACAACTGAAGTAACAGTGAGCAAACTTCTGAGAACGACGCGGGATCATGTGTGCATCCTTATACTTAACTCATAACAAGCCATGGAGGCACTTGTGTCACGAGCACTTTAAATGCCTGTAATGTTTGTCACAACGCTTTATGTTTAACTTTCTGGAGCCAGCATGTGACGATGGATGAATTTCCTGTTTCCATGACATTCTTTTAAAGATGTCCGTGCACCATTTTTAATTGGATGAAAGCAATGAAATAATGAAATACAATTTTATTTTCACAAAAGGTCATAACTATAATCATAAAAATGTCTCCTATATTACATTTAACCTGTTTTGTCTATATTTTGTGACATAATGTTGATCTTGTGGTGGACCTTTAACCTTTAAATTGCCAGAGGAAATCCAATGTACAATAAGAAAATGGTGTAATAAGTAGATTGGGGTTAAACTGAGAACCGTCCAACTGGAGAATTACATCAAATAATTCAATAAAGGTAATATGAAATAAACAAACCAAAAGAATCATGTCCTATTCTGCCCCACACCTGTCCTCATAAATGATACTAATGGTGTTATTGGCAGGCATGCAATCAAACATTTCAAATGCGATGGTGCCGAAGGGCCTTCTGAACTTGTTTTACCTCCACAGTGAAAAAAAAAAGTGTCTCCTGTCACCTGCTGATGAAGGACGTTGCCAAGCAGCAGCATCCGCTGTGTATCATTGATCTGCCCTACGCCTGTGTGAGTCCTGAATATTTCATCCAACTTTCACTCATGAGGAAGACATTTCACATAATAGTACAAAAGGGAACCATATAAACTATAAAAGGTCGAGCAGGTAAAACCATGCAATTAAGGAATATATTAAAAGCAATGTGAGGGTAAAAAATCCAAGTGTCCATGTGCAGATTCACTCAATTATTAGCTTTACTTTTCTGGACACAACAAAGTCCACTAAAACATTTATCATTATAAGTGGCAAGAAGCAAGACAGATCAATGTACATTGTATGCTAATACCAAACTCTTTTACAGGGACACAAAAAAGGTTATGAATTGAGTCCCATACCAAGATGCATCAGTCCCATACCAAGATGTATTTATGTGAATAGTTAATCAAATTGTTCCTAAAACAGATCTTTGTGGAACACCCATATACACCAATGCAATATGGTCAATGATTGACACGCCAACGTTTAATATCTGACTCAATTTAAAAGAATACATTTGTCAGACAAAAAGAACTTTTGTGATTTGTTATCGAGGAAATACTGTTCAGAATTATCCAGGTCAAACTGATCCCCAGCTTGTAAACAGAAGTAAGGACAAGCCCTGAATTGAAGGAGCTGCAAGCTGAAACCAAAGTAAACATAATGAATAAAATAATGAGTTTTCTAAACTTTACATTCCGTGACAGTTCAGGTAGGGTCTTTGCAGTCCTGCTATTTCATTGCGCAACCCTGGAAAACACATGAATTTAAATGAACCACTTGCCTTGATAGGAAAGAATTCCCCGACTCCGCCCAAAGAGATGCTGCGCCCAGAGGATGACTAGCCTTTCAGCTTCAAAGTACAAAGACAGAGGCAACAGGAGTTCAAAGCACCAATTTAGACAAACAGGCAAGTAAACAAAACAGCAATAATTAAAATTTTTAATCCTGACGGGGCTTAAAGGGTTGTCAAGAGAAAGAGCCATTGTTGGAAACGGCGGCTCCTGATTGTTGGAAATAGCTTTAAGGAGAGCAGCCCTATCGCTTCCTTTTCACTTTCACTGAGTGAGTGGAACATGGGGGAAGAATTGTGAAATGGGGAGGACAAAAAAAAAACAAAAAAACTTAACAGCTTCTTTGTGTTTTTTTAACAGAGTACATTCTGTAGCCTCTGTATTTTTGTCTGTGGATTAGAGCTGGCATTATGTCCCCACTGTGCTGCTGATGCACTCGGCTGTCGAAGGGCAGTGGAAGACAAATAACAAGGACAACAACAGCATCTGACTCAACTGTTAATTAATTTTAATTAATCTTAATTAATACTGTGCCTATAAGTGCACGCTTTAGGACCCCTAAACCTATAGATGCCACAGTTTCCCGGTTTCCATATGAAGAAGATGTTTAGACCATAGAGACCCAGTTTCAGTAGTATAATTTAGGAAAGGAATAGGCACTTATGAAGTTTTGCCAGTTAGGCTATTTCATCACATTTGTGTGGCTTTTCAACCAATTTGGATGATTGTGGGCTGAAAAAAATATCTGGCAACATTGTTTTTATTTACGACGGTGGCCCAGCAGTTAGCAACATGGTCTCACACCTCCAAAAATATACATTTCATTATATGTGACAATATATTTAGTGTGTATTCATATATTGTGAATTGTACTTAGTAATATATGTTGATATATACTATAATAATACTACTACTAATTCTATTGATCTGAAGAGAATTAAATAAAAAAAATAAAAAAAAACTAGTCTGGTTAAAGATAATCTTAGGTTAAGGGTTAGATTTTGCCAAGAAATTTGGGTGTTGAAATGTCAAAGAAATTAACAACAGAGTGTAGATAATGCATGTTGTTAAAACAAACTAGCTGACATAATGACATAAGTATATAGAATTGTAATAGGTATAATATAGGTATAAATATTTTGTATTTTGTGTGCCAGGGGATATAGCTCAGTCGGTAGAGCGTATGACTTTAGATCATATGGTCAAGGGTTTAAGTCCCGCTGTCCCCGAGAATTCTTCATTGTGACCTGCTGACAGCATTCACATGACACCCTGCTCTTTAGGAATCTTCGTGAGCTCATGGGTAAAAGTGTATTACTATAGGTCATGTGATCTTGGTTTCAAATCCTGTTCTTCATTAGTATTTTTTTTTATTATTTTCTTGATGTGTATCCAATCAGATCAAAAGTGAAAGTCAATAAATACACTGTTATACTATTTAATATTTTATTATGCAGTACAGGCCGAAAGTTTAGACACACCTTCTCATCAAGTGCTAAACACGTCTGGGAACTCCTTCAAGACTGTTGGAAAACCATTTCAGGTGACGACCTCTTGAAGCTCATCGAGAGAATGCCAAGAGTGTGCAAAGCAGTAATCAGAGCAAAGAAACTAGAATATAAAACATGTTTTCACTTATTTCACCTTTTTTTGTTAAGTACATAACTCCACATGTGTTCATTCATAGTTTTGATGCCTTCAGTGAGAATCTACCATTGTAAATGGTCATGAAAATAAAGAACACATTGAATGAGAAGGTGCGTCCAAACTTTTGGCCTGTACTGTATATATATATATATACACACACACACACACACACACACACACAACACACAGCCCTTTTCTTAAAAATATACACATCCCCATATGCTGCATATATTATAGACCTCCAGGCATTTCCTTGTGATTTTGCTCCTCAGGGGTGAATTTCTGCTCTGATTCGGACCACATCCCCTGTCTTGGGGCCGCTGCCTCATCCCTGGACCTACGCCTGTTCCAATTACCACTGGCGGAGACTGCTGCCCTGCAGACAGTCAGGGGAAGGCGTCAGCGGAGCGGAGACAATTAGCCGCAGCACCGCAGTCTCCACCAGGGTCTCGGTCCTGACAACAAAGAGCCTGAGAAAAGAGAAGAAAGATGAGAGAAGAAAGATGAGGGATCGAGAGCTGCCGGGTCACACGCCCTTTGATGCCACCTCCCCACTGCAGATGACAGCTGTGAAGATAAATGGAATCAGCACAACTCTCGGCAGCAGAGCTCTGTGTTGGCTCATGCAGAATAGTCGCCACATCGCATGAACATATGAGACAGGAGGCCCTGAAGGCAGAAGGGGTGCGTTTCCATAGTAATGGCCATGAAAAAAAGGGTTGACTGTGGATTCTCCATGAGTCTGAATGGAATCTGTGTTCTACAGAGAAAACAGACCGGAGATGAATAATCAATAAGCGTAATTATCACCAGAATCGGCTGGTGTAAGATTATTGAAGGTCAAACCAGGTCATAGGTCAAGAGGTGAAGTGGGCTTTCGGTTGGGTTCCATCCTCAGTAAGACGTGCAATGAAGAACATGTTTCTGTAAAAGGAGAACCCACACATCCTCCATGAAGACCCTTGCAGATGATGCACAGTTGCCACAACAGCCAATACCATGGATGTAATCATTAATATGCTTAATTAATATTAATCATCTGCCAACCCAGAAGAAAACTACAAAGGGTCTTTGAAATCCTCACATGTCACAATTGGATGACAATGGTGGAGATGCACCATAGATTCCAGAAGGCTGCATGATCAGCATGCAAAATAATTAAGATTATTTTAGTTGTTTAATTATCCCTTTTGTAAAAGTAAAGGTCAGGTCTTGGTAAATTTTAGTGTCCAGGAAAAAGAAAGCACTTAAATACGAGCCCAATTATCACTCCGCACAATGTGGCTGCATACGGCATACGGATTTGGGGGTTAATTAGCAGCGTCCCTCATTAACACAGCAGCAGTGTATAGCAGTGAGGCAGTCAGACTAAAAGCCACATGTATCCTGGTATTTGCATGCTTTTTCAACAGATAAATGGATAGATAGACAGATAATACTTTAATAATAAGAATACTTTGAATATTTTCTTGCATCTATGGCAGAGTGTAGCATAGCAGCGCCATTTGTGGGAAATAAATACACGGATATTTGAATAAATATGTAAACATTGATTGCATGTACCTAACATGCATAAGCACTACACGTGGATCACTGCACACCATTAGAAAGTGATTGTGAGCGATCACCTTTATCCTGTAATATTTCATTCTAATGGGACTTCTGTCTAAATGTGTGACCATCCACCCCAGACGTGTTTGATCCCACGAAAAGCTGCAGAAATCAGCTCGTTAGCATCGCACAGCGCAAGGTCGCCGAGGCTCGGGTTCTTTGCAGGATAGGGTCATTAAATCACCCTGGGGTGGCCGGAGCGATGAACCAGGCGCCTCATTAGCTATTTCATTTATCAGGCCCCCGGTAGCTCAGGCTTAACAAAGAAAATGGCTTGTTTATTATACCTGTTAGTGTTTTATGCCCTCAGCTCCCTGTCTGCAACGATCCAGTCAGCAACATCAACTTCCAGCATCACTCCGGCACTCTGCTACATCGCTGTGTTCACAGATCCTGCATACTGTACATTAAAGGAAGTTGGAAGAGATCGACATATTATTTATAAATCCATGTGATTTATTATTCATTCATTAATGTATGAATTCAAGAAAAATTAAAAGTTAATTTCAGTCGTTGGCTTTTGCTTGTAATACTAGTTACTGGGTAATTCCTCAACTATAGTCCATATTAGAAAATGTGATGTAGAAATCCAACACAGATCAATTAACATGGTATGTTTTGTGTAGAATTGCAGTTATGATAATAATAATAATAATAATAATGATAGATATTTATTTGACATTTCATCAAACGACATTTGACATTTAGGGGTGTATTCTTTAAAATACGTTAGCCTGCTAAGTGACAGTTAAAGCATAAATGACTCTTAAAGTCACAAACTGAAATGAAATTGGTCCAGTTGTTCTTACTTGGTGGAGTGACACCAAGTAAACATGCATTAGTCCTTTTAAGTGCTATTTGCCCTGGTGGGACTAATCTTTTTCTTCTTTTTCTTACCTCCTCCCCATATGGAGTCCACTTTTTTTCCCCAGCCACGCCTTGTCCTTTTGAGTCGGTGTTGCTAAGGATACCAAGTACTCAAATTGTAAGACATTATTACAAAAGAAAACTGTTTCATACAGTGTGGCAGAAAAGGCTTTAAATCCAAGGAACAGGAGATCTGAGGAAAATATACAATAATGTGAATTCATTTTATGACACAATGGATTTAAATAAACAATTCAATCATGTTTTGTTTGTATTTGAACAGAACATTAATGCTAAATTTGAACCTATAAAGTAGAACTGAAAGTACAAGGTATAACACAAAACACCAAAAGCCTTAACATCACATAAAATGAAAAATAATAATCAAAATGTAATTTATTTAGCTTGACAAAATATAGAATAGCGAAGAAATGTAGATGATACAAAATGTACCGTGTCTGACGAATCACTCTACTCACACATTTAAACACCACTGCAAGATGTCCAGAGTTGGACGGTGCCATGTGCGTGACCGTAATTTACTTTTCATGCGAGGTCATTGTTGATCATTCTTATATAAATCTTATTTTGGGCATAATTCTGAACATTTTAATTGGAACACTGTGAAAGAAAGGTGTGCTTTTTTCCACAGCATGAGTGTAGGTTACCTTGGAGACCACCAATGAACTGCCTCCACCCCAAGCTAGGCACTTTGGCAAGAGGGAAAAGAACAATAATTTCCCACCTCTGTGGATAAAGGCCGATGAAATCCTCCTTTCTGCTTCATCTTCTGTGAGTCGTGTCCAGGGAACCACAGCTCCGGCATATTAAAGGAAACTTTTTGGCTTTTTCTTAGTTTTTTTGAGAGCACCGTTTCACATTGGCAGGCTACATTCATGCATGTAGTCATCAGCAGAACCGCACACGGACACGGCACTGGAACAGACACACACACACATTCATACTTATAAGTAAAGGTTGGGTTCCTGGCCCAGCTGGATCAGCAGCCCGCTGTTCTATACTCTGCCAGTGAAGCCAGCAGTAGCCATCATGCCCGCTGTGTCAGTGGTGGGCAAGCTGACCAGTCCCCAGACGACCCGATAATCAGCAGAAGGTGTCCAGCAGTCACAAAACTACAGAAAAACAACATGCACTCACACACACACACACACACACACACACACACACACACACACAGACCTTGTAGCATCATTTGACTAGATTTAATAAAGACGGACTACAGAATTCTACATCGACTTGATATCGAGCCACCAGCTCTCCACCCTCACATGATGCAAGCCTGCAGTAAGTCACCAGACCTCCGCAACAACACGACACCGCAACCGAGGGCCGCGCACACCCCCGAACCGCCTGGGTGTGGCTAATCGGGTTAGGGCCATGGCTAATTCTGGGTCTTTTCACACGCGAAATAAATTCACGTGCAGCTGCAGTACATTGAAGCACATGACACACACACACACACACAGTTGACCAGTTAAAATGAAATAAACTTCACGGCCATTCCTGGTGTATAAAATGACACACACGTAAAAATGTGAAGTTGAAAAGGAATTACAGTTGAACTGCCAGTCCCCGTCATGTCTGAAATCCCACCTTGTCTGGCGTGTGTGTGTGAAATTATTGATTATGCATCACTAGAGAGTTTTATGGACGCGCGGAATGAATGCACACGTTCCAAACAGTGGGATGCAGAGTGATTATGGAAATCATATCTTCCACAGCGTCTGAGTCTCCGATGTGATCCTGCCTTCATTCACCTTCTTTTTTTTTCTTGCTAAAAATATCTCAGTTAGCACCCCGTTCTCCACCGTCTCCAGTAATTGGCAGGAAGGGTCCAATTTTCTGACACCCAAAGAGCCTGTACTGGTGTGAGGCGGTGTTTACTGAGTCAGAACATCCAATCGCTGTGGGCTCCGTGGGAGTCACCACGGCGGTCCAGTCCAGAAGATGAAAGCCCCGACGCCTGTCTTTTACCTCATCACAGGCGCTGAGAGTACTGCTGCACACACACACAGCCCTCGGTTCACTTGAGCAGATGCATCCCAATGGCGAATATGCAACCCCAAACATTCAAATCCCATTCGATGTGTTTGCTCATCCCGAAATGTTAATTCCCACCTACAACTGATCCAAGGGGATTCGTACGTCCCAGTCATATATGCCAACTGTACAAACCTGAAAGAGGGTTTATCCCATGCAAATATACAACCCCAAATCTTCAGTCCCCATCCATTATATCAATATGTATCAATTCTAAATTTAATTCAGTCACAGATCCCAGGAAATTTCAGCTGCTCATATATCTTCTCAGTACAAACCCAAATACTGTATCCTATTCATTGCATTTTTCATCACTAAATGCATATTAATTAGGCTTGTTAATTAACATTTGTGAAAGCTCCCAAAAGACCTCAGCTCTACATTCACAATTCTGTGTGTCATTTATTGAAATTTCTTCAATGCACATTCAGCCCTGGTACACTATGTTTGTTCAAGCCTAAATGTAAATTTCTACCCTCCAACTGCTCAGTCTCTTTAATCCCTTTCCATATATTCTAAGCGTGTAGTGCCAATTTCTGTATCCCGAATGTTCAGTAACAGCCGTACTAATCCTAGTTCGTTATATTTGTTCAAATCCTAAAGGTTCAACACCAACTGTCGAAGTCCAGTTCATTATATTTGTTCAAATCTTAAAGTTTCAACATCGACTGTTCAATTCCAGTTGATTGTATTTGTTCTGTCCCAAATCAACAGCAACTTCTAAATCATTGTTCTTTCAGTTTATTTAGTGTGAATTCCCACCTGCATTTGGTCCCTACTGATCCCAGCCAACCCCAATCCATACTCTCAGTCCCAAATCTACACCTCAGCTGAACAAATACAGAATCTGATTCTGATATTCTGCATTTATTCACAGTCCTAAAAGGAGCTGAAGTCATGTTGCCTGATGGTGTTTTATGATGTATCTAGCGAATGAGTAAATGTTATAGTTATGCTCTTTTCAAGCAGCCACAAAAGACTGGAATTACACACTTAATAAAAACCAATTGAATCAAAAATACATCATACCAAATGGTAATGGTAAAGTACATTTATTTAACCTTTTCTTATAGTATCACATAAAGAAAAAAGCTGTGCGTCTGGCAGGTTGTACTGATCACATTTCCATGTCTCCTGACAGCCACTTGTTAAAGTGTCATGCGACCATCTACGTATGCATAAAAAAATGTCCAAATATACACATAAGCTCTCACTGATTGGGCACAGTCCAACTTGCACAGCCAAAAAAGAAACAGCGCAAGCAATGCAAGTATTGACATCTAAACTGGATGAAGCATTCTGACAGTTTGGTCCCTCCCAGTTTAAAAAATGTTTCCCGCGTCCCACAAGCCACAATAAATCAGAACACAAGCAGGAAACCCTCAGATGCACGTTAGCTTATGTGGATTTAGAGTTTTAGCTATGAACTGGAGCAACATTCAATATATCCATTATATTAAAATGTTTCAAAATTTAAAACGCACAGACCTTACATTATTAACAATATAACAATAAATATGCTCTGACTGAGATTTTATGTCCAAACAGGCTTTTCAGACCATCTTCATCCCCTGAAATGTAACATCGAACACGAGATTCGAGAACCTGGCGGCTGGTGCGGACCACGTCTTTCTGGTCCTCCATGTTCTCTGAAATCAGGTTAAATGTTCTGTCTCACCCTCAGAGTTACTCAACGGCGGACAGCGTCTCCTGCTCAGGCGAAGTTTATGATCTCACGGGGCTTTGCACCACCCTGGTGTCCGACACTCGGTTGGACCCACCCCGGTTGGAGAGGGGCAGGAGCAGAACGTTCTCAAAGGCGCCCCTCAGGCTGTAGCAGCAGAAGATCTCCTTGAAGGTCTTGCGCATCTCCTGGCTGCGGAAGGCATAGATGAGTGGGTCGATGACGGAGTTGCACATGATGAGGATGAGGTACATGTGGAAGTGCGACATGAAGCAGACGCAGTAGATGTTCTGCGGGCACGAGATCATCAGGATGAGGTGCAGGAAGAAGGGCGCCCAGCAGACCACGAACACGCCCAGCAGGATGGTGAGGGTGATGGCGCCCTTCATGCTGGTGCGCTGGTGGATGGAGTTGTACCCGGGCAGCGCCGCGATGCGCTTGACGTGTGAACGTGCCAGCAGGAACATGTGGCTGTACAGCGAGGCCATCAGCACCAGCATGGCAAAGAACATGGACACCAAGCACACGATGACTGGCATGGAGTCCGAGTAGACGATGAAGATGATGCCACAGCCTGTGCAGAACGTCCAGATCCCCGCAATGATGAACGAAGCACGTCGCACCGTCATGATGTTATGATAGCGCAGCGCGTAGAAGATGGTGACGTAGCGGTCCACAGCGATGGCCAGCAGGCTGCACATGGAGGCCACCACGGAGATGCAGATCATGGAGTCGAAGACGTTGTCCATCTGCCTGGTGAAGTGGTCGTCCACCACCAGCTGACGGTTGGCCAGCATGTACATGACAATGGTCTCCCAGGTGTTGGTGGCACTGACCAACATGTCAGCCACGGCCAAGCTGCAGACGAAGAAGTACATTGGCGAGTGGAGGTTCTTGTTCTTCACGATGGCCCAGATGACCAGGATGTTCTCCAGCAGGCTGATGATGCCGAGGGTGAGGAACACTTCTGCGGTGATGTTGAGCTGCTCGCACGTCCGCGGCTTGGTAAGGGACGGCAAGGTGGAGGTGAAGTTGGGGGCTGGGTACGCCGTGCTGCCATTTACCCAGATGCCCCAGTGGGGTGAGGCAAGTGTCCTTGTCTCTGAAGTGTTCATCTGGATGACTGAGGGAGGTGTTCAGGGGCTCCACACGCAGCCGGATTCTTTTGAGCACTCTGTGGGGCTGTCACCGGGGTGGCTTGCAAAGCATCATGGTCCTGTAAAGAAAGCACAAGAGGACAAGTGTTAAAACACATCTGCATTAACAGAAGCCACGGATTAGCCCAACCTCAGAAGTAAATGTTCAAGAATGGCCGATTACATACTTCCTCTGTGTTAATCAGTGCTAAACATTTTTTTAGGCACATGAGGTGTGCCCATGGGAGGGCTGGTGTGGACACTGCCTACACGGAGACAAGCCGTGCCCACCCTACAAAATGCTCTGCCTTTCCAATCCGGAAAAAAAAAAACTGTGTTGGTAACTGTGGCCAGACGTCCGATAATTATCATATTTGTACAATAATTTTACCCTCTGTACGATGTATGATTAATATATGATTAATAATTCCTAAAAACCCATAATGTACGATATCGTAAACTTAATTCACATTATTTCATTAGCATGACACAGTAAAGATTTTCATCGGACTGCGCAGACATCCTTTGTCTTGTTAATGTGCAGTCATCTCACATGCCTTTACAGCCAATCAATACATGATGTAACACATTTCAGCCCTCGTCGAGACAATAGGTGTCAAACTCATTTTAGTAGATAAATATTATAATGGACCGTTGATGTGAAGTGCTGATAACACACAAACTACAGATCCCATAATGCAGGGCTTCCGATGAGTATTGGTATACTACATTGTAGATGTAGTTCTATATTTGTTCACAAAAAAGTAACAAAATTTCAATTGCCACTGTTAATTTTATTGAGCAAAAGGTTATGATTTCTGCAACAAAATTGTCGCTTTTACATGTTAATAAAATGGGGGTGGATATTTTTTGCCTCCCCAGACCATCCCATACTACCACACAACGACCATCGGATATTTTTTTTTATATCTTCGCTTATTGAAAAAAGAAAAGGGAGCATCTACAAACAAGCTGTGCAGAATGTTTCCAGAGAAGTTGTGCACTTCAGTACAAGTTATCAGCATCACAGAAAGACAGAAATACAAATCCATCCACAATCACACCAAATAGAACCCGGACAGTAGGAGGCGCCACATAGAACCTACCAATGGCAACCTATGCAAACATTTACATATATGCCAGGAAAGTATGGACGTGTCTTTTCATGGTCATGGCATTGTGGTAAAGATGCCCAAAATGACTGTTTATAATCTTCTACATGAAAACGTGGGTTTATCAGTGATACATGATTCGGCCTGTCCATCACGCTAGGTTCGTTCAGTATTTTGTGTCCAAGGGTTAAAAGATACAGGCTAACCCAGCAAACCAGTCTCATCATCCTTTACTCTGGTATAATAAGCACATTTACATTTACAGCATTTATCAGACGCCCTTATCCAGAGCGACTTACAATCAGTAGTTACAGGGACAGTCCCCCCCTGGAGCAACTTAGGGTTAAGTGTCTTGCTCAGGGACACAATGGTAGTAAGTGGGATTCGAACCCGGGTCTTCTGGTTCATAGGTGAGTGCGTTACCCACTAGGCTACTACCACCCTTATTGAATCGAATGATACAAATACAGAATGCTAACAGGCTTCATTTACTTTGGGCGTGTTACCTTCGAGCAGCCTGCACAACTCCCGGCATTCTGCCTGGATGGAGCCATTGGCACTTTTGCCTCGTCATGCAGAGTAACATAAACCCTTTTTGGCAGCGTTTCGTAATGGTTACGGCACTTGTTGAGTGCCATTTGTAAACTTGTGCTCGGATTGGCTGAGATATCTGTATACGAAGATTATTCATGCTGGGGAGCATGGTGGTAGAAGGTCTTCCTCCTCATTACTGTCGTTTCCTCTCTCCCTCCACTGAATGACTCACCCAGACACACTCCAGAAAGCGTTGGTGTCTCACACACACACACACACACACACACACTTTCTCATTCAGACAACTTGGTGAGCAGAAGTGAGATGCCTTTCCTGCAGGGACGCCCAGCAATTGCGAATCGATGCGCAGGTCAGACCAGCTCCACAGCAGCGTGGCTCTCTGGGAATTCGTCTCCCTCTCACTTCTTCTCTGATGTGGGAATTGCTGTAAACACGCTGCCGACGTGGAGCTTCAGCCTCTCATCCTCTACCTCTGAAAGCCCGCATTGTGCAGACATCAGATTTGCAGGAGCATTAAAGCTTGTCTCCACCAGAGAGTGTGTATGTGTGTGTGTGTGTGTGTGTGTGTGTGTGTGTGTGTGTGTGTGTGTGTGTGTGTGTGTGTGTGTGTGTGAAACGTTGCAGAACACAAACCCCCCTCACTCTTTGATCCTGGATTGATTTTCTCAGCCATCGTCACAAGATTGTGACGTCTCGGCTACACACCATGGCGTTGGAACCACGTACCTTCCCTGGTACAGGTTCCTGATCTTTCTGTCTTTCTGATCTGCCGCAGATCATCTGTACTGGAATCGGTAATGCAGGGACTTTCTCTGAAATGACTTCAGAGGACAACTTGTCACTCTAAGGAACCTTCATGTGCACTAAAACACCCTTAATAAATGCAAATGCAGATTAAACAAAATGATACATAAAAGCATAAAAACATGTTTATCGAGTGCAACAGCTGAGAAACCGATGGATGCAAGACAGGATCAATCTCTGCACACACACACACACACACACACACACAATGTAGAATTAAATGAGAATACATTTAAGCCCTTAGTTAGTGCTGGAGATGTTGAGAGGACAAAGGTTGAATCTGGAGAGCACGGCCCGACCTCGGGCTTTCCTACTGCCTCCATGAAAAATGTTTAATAGAACTGGGCTCTAGTGAACATAGTTTTTTTCCCCAAAAGCAACGCTTTGTTCAGTAACAAAAACGAAGAAATTTATAAAAGATATAATAAAGACAAAGAAATTAGGATAATAATTAGGATTAGAATCATCATAAAATCATTCTCATTCAGATCAACTATTTTAAATAGCACATATTTTGCTTTTAAATTGTGTAAATATCAATCTTTAAAAAACTGTTTAAACTGAAATATGAAATTATGGTATACTTCATTACTGTAATAAAAAGTTAAAGTTCTTTTAAATTAACATTCCATGTTAATTTCTCATTATGCATCACTTGGGTCATAAGATTGAAAACGAACATGGTAAGTTACACACTCTTCCTTCTGTTACACTGTTGATTATCATTACTAATGTGTGTTAAACATATTTTACATCATTTTTTTGTAGAGATAAAGATAGATTAATGTTCATGCCTTGCTCATTTGTGTAAATCTATAAAAATCAGCAAAAATGTTTTATAATTAATGGTCCATATCGGTATTAAGAATGTTGCCATGAAATTGGAATAAAGTTGTATTACCACAATACTTTTGTCTGTCTCCTCTTTGTTGGTAAAGGAAAAAAAGATAAATCATATTTTCATGTTAATTTGAAAGTAAAAATTACAACACGTGACTGGACTTTTTGACAAGTGAACTCATGTCCTGGACTTGAACCCAGGTCAACTTAAATTCAATAAATAAAAAAAAAATCTAATTAAATACAATCAAGTTCTGCCAATTCTAAGGTCGTCTTGCACACAAATAACAGGACTAGTGAATTAGCTTCAGGGCTACCTCCTGCACGGATAGCGAGACTCCTGCAGTTATGCGAATTTTCACAATTTGGATAATTCCGTCCAACATGGGCTCTTACTAGACTTTCAATTCAAGCTATTTATGAGCTAATCTCATGGGTTAGTTGAATGCAAAACTTCATTTCGAAAAGGTCATCTGCATTGTTTCAGATCTCACTCCCGATAAATTCCTGATTGAGTGTTTGTACAGTTTGTGAACTTCGTTCCATTATTGCATGAAGGCTTGACAGCGACAACAGGCACGTGTTGAGCCGAGCTCGTGCCAGGTGAACAATTTCCCCGCGGCGACAAAATGTTCCACCGACCGTTTACTGAAGCAGCTGGAAAGACGTCTTATGGATTTCAGTCTCCACACAATTATGACCATTACACGCGCCCCCCGGGTCCTCCTGCGAGGGTAACGCATGTATCGATCTCTTCCAGGATGCTGTGTGCATCACTTAGCCCACGTTTGATTGGATGAAGATTCGAATGGCCAGGCTGGCATTTGTCCACAGCGTTATGCAACACCGCCTGAGATTACTGCAGAGGATCAGTGTGAACCAGTCGGAAGCAGAGGAAAGGGACTGGAAAATTGCCACCAACATTTGTTTTTCTGAATAGCCTCAGAACATCATCATTACCAGCATTTTATGATTTATGGCTCTGCTAAAATCAGCAGTAAAATCAGCCACACACCCCTGATGCGAGACCACGGGAAGTCGTCTGTTGCCGTGACAGACGCACCACGGCACAATCAACAACAAACGCTAAACAGTGTCACTCAACACGGAAGAAGGAAGAGGGACCACCAAGCCACCGTCAACCCCCTGATCACAACCCAACGTAACACCCACAACATCACAGTAATCACTCCCTAACAGAAGAAACAAACACACACACACACTAACTGGGTCAGAGTGAATAAACACATAAACAAAACACCCACAGTCCAAATAAACCTACAAGTAAAGTTAATATGCATAACCGCAATAACCATATGCTTACAGAGTAAAAAAACACACATAACAATCACAATAGACATACACAATAAACCCCGAGGTTTGACAAGGCAGTAGATCTGGAACGATGGCTGGACGTGGCGATGAAGAAGGACGCATACGCACGACGTCACGAAACAGGAGTTTAATACACGGTGAACAGGACAGGGGAGACATCCAGTGACAACGACCCGACAGCGAACATACACGAACAGGGCGGCTTTATAAAATCATACACAGGTGAACACGATCAGGAAACACTAACACAAGACCAACATGAAACTCCTGTCCGGATCCCGGACCCGGAGTAGCCCCTTCCGGACCGGATCATGACATGAGTAAAAACATACACAGTCAAACAAACATACACAGACAGCCAGAGTAAATAAACATAACAATCACAGCAAACACACACTACAGACCAGAAGTTCGGCCCCACCCGCACAAAGAAAAGAATAAATGAAAGTAACAAAAAAAGAAAATAATAAACAAACAGTGCAACATATACAGTACGTGTAATGGAATGGCTGTGAAAGTTCCGGCGAATTTGTGTTACAAGCCGCCTTTGTCACAGCAGATTCACAGACTCTGGAAATAGCTTGTGTCCAAAAGTTCAAAAGACGAGGGAGGAGCCTGTAGGCATGATAAACCCCCATCATCCTCATTCTTTACGATTTAAGCCTCCCTTGTCAATTCGTCACACAAACAAATCAGCGCAAAGCCAACGATCATCAAAAAATGTGTGAAGACATACAGGGGATGCCCAAAAAATCTGATATTAAATAAATGTAAACTTTATTTAGCAAGAGGGTCACATTTACATAAACAGGAAGCTGTTATTATATATATACACACACACACATTTTATATATATAAGTGTGTGTGTGTGTATATATAATCGACATGCAGTCGCTGTAAAGGAAAAAACAACATAACAGCATTTGTAACACACCTACACAAAACAATAAAAAAAACAAAATAACAACAGACAGATTCACAGTCAAAGCAAACCAATGAATTTTATGGGTTTTGATTTTTGGAAAATTCCTGATTTTCAGGGATTTATTACAGTCTGGGGTGACAATGAACATAATGGTCTCAGCATGGCACTGTGATAAACACATAAAATATCCAAATCGAATTACCATGAATCGATGGTAACGTGCTTATGATCCAACCAGCGGACAGTCTGGAACACACACCTCTGCGGAGTCAGTGATCGGATGCCAAATAAATCAAATCAAATGAAATAAATCAAATAAGTCAATACAGAACCTGCCGAGTCAGTCAGTCCATATCTGAAGCGATTCAGTCCTCTTCACTGTCACACACACACACACACACACACACACACACACAGCTCCTACTGTCCAATGTGCACACAAGCACAACTCAACACACATAATATCTAAGACTTAAGTGAAAGTGAAGTGATTGTCATGATGAAACACAACGTGCCCTCTGCTTTTAACCATCACCCTGAGTGAGCAGTGGGCAGCCACGACAGGTGCCCGGGGAGCAGTGTGTGGGGACGGTGCTTTGGTCAAGGGGACCTCAGTGGCACCCTGGCCGTTCGGGATTCGAACCCGCGACCTTCTGGTCCACCAGGCCACCACTACCCCTTAACACACGCACACTGGTAAATGGAAGAGATGCACACACGAGTTAAAAAAAGAACACAAACGCAACACAGGAAGATTTAACACAGGAACAAGTTAATCGAACAGATGCTACACACACACACACACACACACACACACACACTCCCACGCTGACACCAACACACCGGCGCCACGACGCAGATAAAAGTTTCTTATTCCCGCAACTGGACCCCGGATCCCGGTTTATGCGACACGTTTCAGGACCGGGGACCGGACAGCGCCGCTCAACACCGCCTGCCGGCGCCGCGGCGGGTTCGGACCCGGGGAGGAAGACCCGTTACTCACCGCGCGTCGGCTGCACGCAGGATCCCGCCGCTTTCCGGCGCCGCGCCCGGCGACGTCGGTATTTAGCGCGCGGACCGGGCGGCACAACTCCACCCCCGCCGTGGAGCCCACCCCTCCTGTCACGAAACACCGCGACAGAGATCCGCCCAGATGTTTCATAGTGCAGGCCAAAAGTTTGGACACACCTTCTCATTCAATGTGTTTTCTTTATTTTCATGAGCATTTACGTTGGTAGATTCTCACTGAAGGCATCAAAACTATGAATGAACACATGTGGAGTTATGTACTTAACAAAAAGTGGAGACCTGGCCTCCACAGTCACCGGA
This sequence comes from Denticeps clupeoides, assembly GCF_900700375.1. Classification (NCBI taxonomy): domain Eukaryota; kingdom Metazoa; phylum Chordata; class Actinopteri; order Clupeiformes; family Denticipitidae; genus Denticeps; species Denticeps clupeoides. The sequence goes on along the minus strand of NC_041726.1, from coordinate 8,505,208 downwards.
CCTGAACCCAGTCCAGATGGTTTGGGGTGAGCTGGACCCCAACGAGTGCTAAACACCTCTGGGAACTCCTTCAAGACTGTTGGAGAACCATTTCAGGTGAGGAGCTCTTGAAGCTCATCGAGAGAATGCCAAGAGTGTGCAAAGCAGTAATCAGAGCAAAGAAACTAGAATATAAAACATGTTTTCAGTTATTTCACCTTTTTTTGTTAAGTAAATAACTCCAAATGTGTTCATTCGTAGTTTTGATGCCTTCAGTGAGAATCTACCAACGTAAATGGTCATTAGGATGGTAGTAGCCTAGTGGTAACACACTCGCCTGTGAACCAGAAGACCCAGGTTCAAATCCCACTTACTACCATTGTGTCCCTGAGCAAGACACTTAGCCCTAAGTGTCTCCAGGGGGGGACTGTTCCTGTAACTACTGATTGTAGGTCGCTCTGGATAAGGGCATCTGATAAATGCTGTAAATGTAAATGGTCATGAAAATAAAGGTTTGGTGTGTCCAAACCTTTGGCCTGTACTGTATATACATGATTCAAACTCTTCCATCCTCTCCACGAGGCTGTTTTCGTGATGCATTGTGGGTAACAAACTCACCTGTGTGGGGCAGCGTGGCCCAGCAGGTAAGGAAGTGGACCTGTAATAAGAAGGTTGCAGGTTCAAACTGCCAAGGACGGTCACCCCCACCTCCCTGGGCTGCCCACTGCTCACCAAGGGTGATGGTTAAAAGCAGAAGACACATTTTGCTTTTTTTTTTGTGTCACTCTGTGCTCTGCATTACAATCACACTTTATGACCCGGAGGACCACAAAGTCCCAGGTTCAAATCCCACTTCCTGCCATTGTGTCCCTGAGCAAGACACTTAACCCTGAGTGTCTCCAGGCGGGGACTGTCCCTGTAACTACTAGTGGTAAGGCGCTCTGGATAAGGGCGTCTAGTAAATGATCAGGACCAAGGGCCAAGCCCAGACCTACATACTGCGCAGAAGAGATCTGGAACGCATTTGCAAAGAACTGTGGGAATATATTGCAAAGCCAAGATAAGCCATGCCGCCAGACTCCTACCCAGGAGGACTGAATCAAATTAAAAATTGCTTAAATAAAGCTTATGCAACTTGGCTTATTGTAAGTGAAGTGACTGTTATTGTGCAGCACAGCGCACAGTGACAAAGTGAAAACTGTCCTCTTTATTTGACCAGCAACCTTGGTGACAGGTGCCCGGAGAGCAGTGTGTGGGGACAGTACCTTGATAAAGGGGACCTCAGCGGCACCTTGGCAGTTCGGGATTTGAACCCACAACCTTCCGATTACGGCTTCACTTCCTTACGCGTTTTAAAGTATTTTGCCCCCGAACAGATTGGACGGTGGAGGTTATAGGGTCACAGTAAAGCTGGGAGAAGTTTAGAATCGCAACAGGGGCTGTGGACACTTCACCAAACGTCACCAAATCCAGTGACGTTAACTCGGTTCTGGTCCCTGCAGTGGCACTTTCGCGGCGTAGCCTGCCGCGCTCGCGGTCGTGAGTAATGCGGGGGGATTATTGTTCTGCAGGCTGGAGAACCAGGTTCTCATATCCTGAGAAAATTAGTCTGTGATGTGACTCCTCAGAAAATCAATTTCGGCCCCGGCAGACGTCAAAAGGCAGAACCAATCAGAAACGTTGCGGAACACTGCAGAACCTTTGTTTCGTTTATTGTCCCAGGGGCAGTGGTGGCCTAGCGTGGGGCAGTGGTGGCCTAGTGGTTAAGGAAGTGGCCCCGTAATCAGAAGGTTGCTGGTTCGAATCCAGATCTGCCAAGTTACCACTGAGGTGCCACTGAGCAAAGCACCGTCCCAACACAGCGCTCCCCGGGCGCCTGTCATGGCTGCCCACTGCTCACTCAGGGTGATGGGTTAAATGCAGAGGACAAATTTCACTGTGTGCACCGTGTGCTGTGCTACTGTGTATCACATGTGACAATCACTTCACTTTTATTTATTTTATTTTAAGGAAGCGGCCCCATAATCAGAAGGTTGCCGGTGCCACTGGGTGCCACTGAGGTGCCACTGAGCAAAGCACCGTCCCCACACACTGCTCCCCGGGCGCCTGTCATGGCTGCCCACTGCTCACTCAGGCTGATGGGTTAAATGTAGAGGACAAATTTCACTGTGTGCACCGTGTGCTGTGCTGCTGTGTATCACATGTGACAATCACTTCACTTTTTTTTTTGTTTGTCCAGCAAGGTCGGTTCCAGACGGTTCTTCAAAAAAGACTCACAGAAGAACAACAAACAACAAGAAGCAGGTTCAAACCTGCTGTCTCTCAGAACCGGACCACACCAACAACAAGCCTAGAACCCTAACCGCGGTGACACCATGCTGACCAGGCCCAAAATCCAAAATGGTAATAAAAGTGACACGAGTTTTACAAATTGCGTTTCTTGATTTCACATCGTTTCAAATGTTCTGCGACGTAAATGGACTTGAATTGAATAAGAGGGCCAGGCCTGCTCCTCGTGTTCTGCAGCAGACAGAGAAGATGTGACAGCTGTGCAGATAAAGCTGGTCTCTGAGCCCCGGGTCCAGCCCCGGCCACCGGTCTGGAGAGGTTAGCTGCGGAGTGCCTCGCCGGATCCGCGGGTACAGGGTCGGGGCCGGGTTCGCGGTGGGGCACGGCAGAACCCATGACTGTTGTGTAAACGCAGATAAAGGAGCCTTTTGAGGCGCATGGTGTGAAGCTCGTCTGTCTTGGGGAGTTCTTAGGAAAATCCGGCTTCTCACGAGCGCCAAGGGAGTCCGAGTCAACAAAGAGCAGCATTAACACACACAGACACACGCACACACACATACGTTGTGGTTATGAATGCTACACGTTTAACGGTGATGTTGGGCTGCTGGTGGTGGGCGGGGGTTGATGGACAGGTGGGCTGGAACCGGTAACCCGGGCGTGCGGAGTGTTCTGTACGGTTCCTAATTTCATTCTACTCTATAAAGGTATTAACATACTGAAAGGTTTCAGTGCCTCGCTGACGACGGGAAATGATACATAGCCTCCTAGAAAATTCACAGAATTTTCACAGCAAGAACATTTCACAGCGAGAGAGCAACACTATAACTACTGTAAGAAATCAGCTGACTGATATGAAGCCACTTGGACTTCATATCAGTTATAAAAACTGATACAATTATAAAAACTCCCAACCAAACTGTCCTGAACTTTAAAGCATTGATTTTTAAGTTCTGTCCCTTTATGTTATTGTGTTTGCATGTTAACAAGTTGTTGTGAGTGAAAGCAGGAAAGTGAAGTGATTGTCACACGGTGACACAACGAAATGTGTCCTCTGCTTTTAACCCGTCACCCTTCAGTGAGAAGTGGGCAGCCATGACAGGCACCCGGGGAGCAGTGTGTGCTCAGTGGCACCTCAGTGGCACCTTCAGATGACCTTCTGTCCTGTAATTAATTTGTCCATCAGAAGGTTTTTCGAGGCCACTACACAACATGTGGGATGTTGCCTTAACCCTCTGACTTTAACTCTGTAAATAAAGTGAATCATCATCAATTCCAAGAAAAAATAAATACATAATAAATATATATATATGTGCATATGTGCATATATATATAAAAATTGTTAAAAAGTGATGAAGTTTTGAAGCAGGCCGCAAACTCTAACCAATCAAAATCATTTATTTATGCAACTTTCCCAAACACGTTGGCCAGTTATTCTGGTTTATTTTTGGGTTAAGCGGCAACCAAGGATTGGTTTCCGCTCCAGTGCTCCGTGCACGACAGACACACCCACCCTTCCTCAAACCACGACGTGACCCGTACAACAAAGTGCAGCAGAATTAATGCCGTGTGAAATATTTAAAATGAATTTGCATGACATCTTGATTTGAAAATGTTCATATTATTTCATCGCTGCTCCTGGCTGTTGTAGCAGTACTACTGTAGCAGTTTTCCATATTTTAAATTTCAGCTTATAACAGTTGCTGACGACAAGTTTCCAGTGTGTTGGAATGTTAATGCTGGATGTATTGTATCAGTATTAATGTGATATTGGTAATATCGGGGTGTGAACAACCATTATAGGGGGCCTGAGTGTATTGATTAGAATGTTGTCAATATCCGTTTGTAAGTGGTTTTGATTGCCAGGGTGAACTTGATAGAGTGTGACGGGCGGTTTTTATAGAAAGTGCTTCTCAGAATTTGAAAATCCAACACACACACACACACTGAGCTTGTTGCGATGCGCAGCAGTGATAATGAAGTCAGGACGAGCGCTGATCTGTGGTGGTCACACTGTGTCTGAGTCACTGCAGCTCCCCCGCGGCTCCTGTGTTCCCATAAATCCACTTCTGAGAAAAAACCCCGTCAATTAAATAATCCGTGGATTGTGCTGTGTGGGCCTAAACAATATCATGCATGACACACACACACACACATACGCACAAATACACACATTTGCTTTTAGCATCATGTATTGTTTGTAAAATCGGCCGCATTTTCACTGAAAACCATTAGGGGCTGCAGCCGGTCCGATTTAGAAACATTCGCCGACGCGGCCCGAGGGTCACATGTGATCAAAAGAGAAAAATGCGCCTTGGGTTTGTCTCTTCGCTTGAGACACTGGGACCCAGAGAGATGTGTTGGTGCTTATTTAATATTTGATTTACAGCCGTCTTGGTGCATTAACCTCCCCCCTTTCACCCCTTGGGCAAAGCAGCTGGCAGATAAATCTGAAAAAAAAAAAAAAAAAACACCCCGCCTATAGTCAATATGAACATCTATAACCCCTGTCTTCTTAGCAGGGTCACGGCCGTTTACATTTCGCCAAAATCCCCTTTTAAAAACGGTGTTTCAAAAGTCCATGGGCGCTACTTTTAATCGGGCACTGTGTGGGGATTGTTCACTAGTGCAAGGTTCAAAGGGGTCCTTGGTGTAAATAAATTGATAAAACAATCATACTTGGTGCACGTACCGTATTGACAGGTGCGGGTTTTAAACCATCCCAAATGTAAAGTCGCTGTAAGTCGCTTTGGATAAAAGCGTCTGCAAAATAAAGTAAAGTAAAAGTAAAGTAAAGGAAGAGGTGTGCGTGAAATGCGTCAATCATCAGGCTCCCCCTATTTTAATCTCTATTTGTAAAAAAGAACATCATTGAAGATCGGATTCTGGGTGACAGAAATAATTACACACCGACAAGAAGGGTGGTTAGTTTGTCCTCCTCAAAAAAAAAAAACGAGCTGTTCTTCCTTGTTTTACCTGATCAGTGGTGGCCTGGCAGGTAAGGAAGCAGAATCGGTTGTGGGTTCAAAATCTGCGGTTCCGTTGATCAAGATAGTCCCCACACGCTGCTCCATTCATGGCTGCTCACTGCTCACTCAGGGTGATGGGATCATTTAAGATTAAGACGAGTTCCCCCAGCCTGTCTATGGTCCTGCAGTGGCTAGAAGTGGCGGTATGTATAAGGAGCGCTTTGGTCATTCTGCTTCGCCGAATGCTCTCTCCTCCTCATTAGAATTTATTGTGCGACTGGAGTAAAAAGTGTCTGTAGCCAAGGCTGAATTTGGGAAAGAGACCTTTTAAACTCTTTTCCCACTTGCTGCTGGTCCCCAGAACAGGCTCAGGAACAGAAATTATGATCTCATATCTCATCCTTCAGCTAGACTGGACCTCAGGGGGCGGAGTGTGTCAGTACCTGATCAGGTCTGCCTACCTGCAGGTCTGAAGACTGGCAGACTAAAACAGGTAAGGGCAATAATACCCCAGAAGGCTTCAGATGTCACATTTTCCATCTGCTTCAAGATTCACCTACAATGGAGACCTTTAAAACATGGTTTAGACCAAGATTAGAAGATGTCTGTTTGAGTTTCTACTATAAATGGGAAAACAATAAAGGCCTCCTCTGAGTTTTAAAGGCCCATAGGCATAGATTTTTTATCCTGCTGGAGCTCTTCTACATTGAGGTCCGAAACTTAACAGCATAAGAACCAGAAAGCCCAGAGAGCGATATGAGTGAAACGTTCTCCACTTCCTGTAGGCCAGAATTTAGCATGAAGAATTGAGTGGACCATCTATACTGAATACAGATCCAGATGAGGAGTCAGGAAAATTCCTCGGTTCACCTCCGAAGGGTCAGCTGGATTTGGGTCGGGACCTATTTACAGGACCTGAGAAGAAGCTGTTTGCTTGATCTTCTCCACAGAAGAAGGCCAGACAGGAGGCCGTAACGATGGAGGCCGTGAAATTCGAAAGAAAGTTTCTGGTTCCCGCTTGCTCATTGGTGCACACACCACATGACCCTTTCATGCTCGGCCCAGAATTGGATCATCTGAATTGGATAAAACATGAAAGACTGATCCAATCAGCACAGCTCGTCAGGGTTAAAGGTCATGTTTTAAACTGCTGATCACTCAGAGATTACGTTAATTCCAGAAACGGGGTCGACGGAGAGCCTGGAGCACAACTGGATTATAAAGTGCATTGTGCGTGTGTATGTGTGTTATCTACGCAGATAATCTGCAAAAATAAACTTTCAAGTTGATGCCAGATGCAACCCTGATTACATTGAAATAAATGATCTTTCGGATGATGATAATAATAAGATTGAAATATGACTGGTGTTGGGGAGGGTCACTTCTCATTTCTTACTAAATCTTATTTGCCAACAAAATTTAAGCTTCTAAATATAATTTGTAATGCACAAGGCCATCCATCATCACACATGTATTTGTTCTTTGTTTGTTTGTTTGTTAGCTTGGCTGTATGGTGGTCTCTCACACCTTCAAAGTTGTGAGTTCAAATCTCAGTTAAGACCTTGAGTGGGCAGGGTCTGCATGCTCTCCCCATGTCGGTGGTTTCCTCTGGGTTCTCCGGTTTCCTCCCGCCATCCAAAGGCATGCACACAAAAGCTGTAATTGGGCCTAACCCAGCCCGAGCCCGGAAAGGAAATGAGCAGGTTTAAAACATAATTGCCAGACTCTTGCCTCCATTCTGGCATCTCTCTCGTGATAATTAAAAAACCAAATTTACAAGCAGTGAATCATACGACAAGGATATGTACTATAGACCAGAAGTTCGTGTTTGCTCACCGAGCCGACCCACACTAAACCTGACTGAGTCGGCTCGGACCAAGATCTATGGCTCTAATGCACACTAGGTGAATTGGGGACACTGAACTGGCAGTAGACACTTCACCCAGTGTCCCAGGAAGGGTTCCGGCAGCCGTGACACTGAGTACCAGTGAGTAGCTTTCAGGCAATGTCCTGGACCAAAGAAATCAATGAGACAATTCAGTTTGGGCTCTTAGTAACATTAAGTTATGGCCAAGAAAAACATCAATTGTTTAATTTTGCAAAATGAAAACAGCATTTTTCAAAATGTTCAACATAAACGTGCAAAACAAAAATTACAAAAACTGACCCATTCACTTTCAGACCAGAGGTCAGTTGTTCTTTTCCTGATTATGACGTCCAATATTTCCACTAATAGATATGGATAATGTTAGAATGATGCATTGATGGGATTTTTGGTACAAATGGAGCATGAGAAGGCTTCATTATACAACAGGTTACATCATCGTCTATATCACATCTTCAAGGACGATGACCTGAATGTTCATTATCCTCATATAATTTTTTAGCAACATCAGCCACATGGGGACCTTGGACCTCACACGACAAGCCCCTCATGTGCCACGTGTGCTTCAGTCACTGCTGCTGAGCTACGTGAGAAGTGTGTGTGTGTGTGTGTGTGTGTGTGTGAGAGATTCCCAGAAAGCAGCTCTGTTCCAGAGCGACATGACAGCACATGACAGTCAGGAGACGACCGATGCCCAACAACAACATTCAAACAAAAGTGACGCCATTCAGGATGTGGAAGCAAATCTCAAACCGGCTCATCTACAGGCTGCAAACTAAGAGCTGAGGTCAAAGTGAAGAAGGAAAGGAGCTGCTTTAGTGCAATTAAAACAATCTAATTAAAACGTTCCTCAGTTATAGGGGAGAGAGACAACATTTCATTCTTTTTACAGGAATTTAGAAAAACAAGGTTATCCCAAAACCTGGAAACCCCTCAACAATCAGTCTTAACCATCAGCGTGCCATTAGATCTTCCTCGGCTGGACCAGGAATACTGGGGCACAGTCCTCAGAACCAGGACTGGGCAACATGGAAGCAGCTTCACAGGATATTTAGATCTTGGTTCTTTTGATTCCTTGCTGGCCTGTGTGACCAATATATCACAATGTCATTTTTTTCTGTATGAAAAGTTATTTTGTTTAACCTTTGTCTATGCCTAGTTAAGTAATGAGTATTTTATTTGATATGTTGTGTAGCCTGTTTCACTGGTAATAGACTGGCACAAGCAGCATGTTACAACCTAACTTTACCTTCCTCTGTATTTGTGTAATGTGTATGGGTGTGGGTGTGGACGGCATGTCTGTGTGTTGTCGTTGTAGCTACTGGACACCAAAATGCCATTCGGTATAAATAAAGTATCTGTATCTATCTATTTCTATGGTTTCCCAAAAGCATTATAGTACTGGATGGTGGTAGTAGCCTAGTGGGTAACACACTCGCCTGTGAACCAGAAGACCCAGGTTCAAACCCCACTTACTACCATTGTGTCCCTGAGCAAGACACTTAACCCTAAATTGCTCCAGGGGGGACTGACCCTGTGACTACTGATTTTAAGTGGCTCTGGATAAGGGTGTCTGATAAATGCTGTTAGAAAATAGTCAACCAGATAACCACATAAATGTACTAGAAAATAGTCAGCCAGAAAAAAAAAAAAAAAAAAAAAAAAAAAAAATGTACACAAGAGCATTGAAACAAACAAAAAAAAAAAGTTTTATTTAAAGAGGCAGTCAAAGGGGCACTGACTCTGGACCAACCAGCAGCCACTTTTTCTGAAACCACATGATGAGCTCAGTTTCCATCTACACTCCACCCCCGCCTCCGCCCCCCTCAATGAGACTCTCCTGCCATCAACACATAAATGTTCAAATCTACAGTTGGCAAATACTGGAGAGAAAAAAAAAATAAAATAAAAAAAGACATCTTCTCAAACACACTTCATGACATCTTCTCAAACACAAACACCAGGTAAATACCTGCAAGATCAAGAAAGAAATAATTATCTTTTTAAAAATAACAAAAAAGGTCATCATCATTTAATTACAGATAATCGACGAGCAAGAATCACATGGCAGTTTTGGGGGAAAAAAAAATGAAATATGCATATGAAATGAACGCTCAATGTTATAATTAAGAACTTATTAGTTTATAAAAAAAAAGTGGAGCTACTCACTTGTCGCCTCCCACTCAGATTTGCTTAACGTCCCCTGGAAGAAAAAAAAAAAAAAAAAAAAAAAAAAAAAAAGTGTTAGTGTTAAACGCAGGTTCTAGGAGTTCACTTCATGTCCATTTGAAAAGAGAGACCCTCACCAGTGGCATTCGGGCGCCACCCTCTTCCGAGTGCCTCTGAGCGTGCTCGTACTCCTCCGGCCTATCAGACGCCAGCCTGCTCCTGCCATCCGCCGGGTATTGCTTCGAAGATAAGAACATTGGTCCTGAGTCACATACCTCCATTCCAAAATCTATTCCGCACATTTTAATCAATCGTTCCGTTTACCTCAAGCGCCTGCATCCTCTGCATGAGCACTCGGTTCTGATCGTTCTGGATCTTGTCTTTAAAGAACTCGTGGAACGTTTTCTTATAAACCAGACGCATGTTGTACTTCTTAGCCATCCTTTAAAAAAATTATTTATATATATATATATTACACACACACACACACACACACATATATATAAACCCAGTTTAAACAGTGGCAAAGTGCATTATGGGGGTCAGTGCGCCCCCTTCTGGTCATACAGGTGTATTTCAAGCAGCAGGTCTGAGTTCGATCGGCACTCACTCCACAAACAGCGGGAAGTAAACCAGGAACTCTGGGACATTGACCACACCCTCCAGGTTGAAGTCGTACTGGCAGCCAAACAGCGGGTACTCGTCCTTCTTCTGGAACGTGACGCGGTAAACTTCGTTGCCAAAACTGTTAGAGTCGGACGCCTCCAGTCGCTTCCTAACAAAAAATATTTGGTCTATTAATATTATGGTTCTTACATTTTTTTAACACCAGAATTTAATGACTTTTCCATCACTTTAAGGCAAATTTTCATGACCATATATGTTCTCTGAAATTTGCAAATGTGAAAAAAAGAAAAAAAAAAAAAAATCACAAGAGTCAAATTTACCAGAAAATTTTCATTTATGACAAGCCTGAAACTTAATTGACAGCATTTCTTCCTCTAATGTCACGCAGCCCGAGCCAAATCAGGTACGGACACAGATAATGAGCTGCAACTTATTTTGTGTTTAAAAGGAACACTTAAGCAACGCACGCAGCGCCACGTGTCGTGCTTCCCTACGTAAAGCCAGCAAAGACACTGCGCTAGTGTAATCGTAGAAAACCATTACTGGCACAGTTTTACGGGAACTATTTACTTTGTTCCAAATTCGTGTATCAGATTTCAGTGACTTTCCAGAACTTTCATATTCACGGCCTGGAAAATTCTTTTCAAATTCCATAACTTTTCCAGGTTATTAATGAGCCCTGTAATATGTATGAAACGTGGAAACTCACACCAGCTCATAGGCATCGGGCGTGGTTCCGATGAAGAACCCGCCAGGGCGGAGCCGCTCGCAAGCATTCCGCAGCATGGTATCGGCCTGCTGCTGCGTCTCGAAGGAATAGTGATACACAAACTGACAGCTGCAGACGTCGAAGCGCATCTCGGGGTCCGACAGCTTCTCCGACAAGAGTTCCTACACACACACACACAGTTCTAATAACCAAGCAGACAGTAGGTTAGAGGGATTTAATACAGTGCGTGTGTGTGTGTGTTTGTACCCTGGTACAGTCTGCTGTAATGAACTCTGCACTGAAGATTCTCTCGCTGTGGCTCCGCTTCCTCATGTCATCGTAGCGACTCTGACATTGTTCCACAGACACACCCGCAATATCTACGAACACACGCAGAACACCGCACACACGCTCACCAGTTTAATATCGATAATGTAAATGTATCACACAATAGTTTAGTCACTGCTGCCTTTGTAACCGCAGTTTAAAGCCATTTAAACTGCATGCATTTACCAGACGCCCTTATCCAGAGCGACTTACAATCAGTAGTTACAGGGACAGTCCCCCCCTGGAGCAATTTAGGGTTAAGAGTCTTGCTCAGGGACACAATGGTAGTAAGTGGGGTTTGAACCTGGGACCTTCTAATACTCAGCAAGGTTTTCTTTATCCCCCCCTAGTCCTGGCATATTTAAGAGTAGATTATGAAAGTGATTGTTTATGTCATTGTGAAACACTGCAGCGCAGGGTGACACAACGAAACGTGCCCTCTGCTTTTAACCATCACCATGACAGGCCCCCGGGGAGCAGTGTGTGGGGATGGTACCTTGATCAAGGGGACTTCAGCCGCACCTTAGCGGCTCGGGGTTTGAACCCACAACCTTCCGGTTACGGGTCTGCTTCTTTACCCGCTAGGACACCACTGGTGTTATATCAGATCATGTCTGAAAAAGTTACCCTTTCTGGCTAAAATAAGAAAGGTATTTTTTCCCCGTACCTGCACACACCAGCTGGCTGATTCGGCCTTTTCGCCACTTCAGCAGGTCCCCCCCTTTCCCGCAGCCCAGGTCCAGAACACACACCTCCCTCTGGCGCTGGTGCACCTGATCCAGCACCTCACCTGGACAGAGATACACAGTCATCGAGATTCAAGATTTCACTGTCAAAAGCAGTACAACATGGTGAAATGAATCCAGGACCGACTCAAGCTGTAAAAAAAAATAATAAAATAAAACAGAATAAAAGGAGAACATGCAAGCAAATATTGGGTGGTTGGTATGGATACTGCAGTGCAGTAACCACAGCAGACAGTAAATAAACATTCAGAGGGTCGATTTGGCCTTTATAACCTTGATGGCCCGGGTCCTACATCTCTTGGTGAAAAAGTCCTGCAGAGATGGAAGAGGTGACCTCTGCAGGGCTTTACCAAACCGTGAAGTCTCTCGCCACTCACCGATCAGGACGCTCTTCAGCCAGTTGTTGAAGTTGCGCATGTGCACGATGCGGCTGCGGCTGCGTTCGTCCAGGCCGCATTCCTGCAGCGTGTTGTAGTGCGACGCCACCTTCACGCTGTGGCCCTCCTCAGTCAGCTGCAGCCGACACAGAGAGGGGAGGTGGTCACGCGACCAGACAACAGCTGTACAGACTCTTTAAAAATCCCTTTCTGGTGTTGGACACACACACACACACACACACACACACACACACACATATATATATATATATATATATATGGTTTGTTTTTTTTTTTTTTTTTCAAATTTCTGCCTCAAGGATCTGCCTTTGGGTATTAAATCATGAAACTAGGGCTGCAACTAACGATTATTTTAATAATCGATTAATCTGTCGATTCTAATCAGTAGAATCAGATAAAAAAAACAAGAAAAGCATTCATTTGCAACCCTTTATTCAAAAACAGAACCAAAATCTTTAGAAAGTGCAGACATGTTGCTCCTTGAGCTGTTATAAAAATAATAAAATAGAAATGTACTAACACAAAAAACATACACATGTATGCTTTACATCTGCCAAATATACTTTTTTAAAATAAAGTGCCACCTGAGCTGCCAGAATGATAAATAATTTATAAAAAAATAAAGAACAATACAAATTGAATGTCAGAACTAACTTTAAAATTAAATTTAAAAGAACACACAAATATATGTCAATACCAACCTATATGGGACGAAGCACAGAATATACACTGCAAAAAATGCTATTCTAACTTGTTTTCAGTCCAAATATCTAAAAAAAATCTTAAATCAAGATACATTTACTAGACACATGAAATAGCATAAGAAATTGTCTTGTTTTCTGATAAAACACCTCAAAATTAAGTGATTGCTTAAAACAAGCAAAATTATCTGCCAATGGGGTAATAAAACTAATCTTAATGAGATATAATCTCAAACAGAAGTTTTAAGCATCACTTAATTTTCTCATGCCATTTTTCTTGTCTAGTAATCTTGATTTAAGATTTTTTTTTAGATATTTGTACTGGAAACGAGACAAAATTACTAGGTAAGAAAAGCTTTTTTTGCAGTGCAGCTATACATGACAACAGATTGAAAAATGAACGCTCCAAAAACGGCTAGTGAATAAAAACACGTCTTTAGTCTTTTAATGCAAAGTAACTATAGCACCCCTGCTTTACTACTGTTATTAACGTGCTAAAGCTAACTTGTCAAGCTGGGTAACGAGTAAACACCAGCACCAGGGACATTACGTTCCTCACTTCAAAACGGAACTAAAGTAGGACTTCCCCTGCTGTTCAACTCCCTTCCTCCTCATCAAACACTCCAACTTGTTTGCGTTTCAGGTGCAGGATCATTGCAGTGGTGCTCCCGTGCCATGCCGCTTTTAGCATATTTTCGCACAGATTTCTCCGCCATGTATCTGTCCTCTACCTCCGCTCTTTTTTTTTTTTTTTTTGCTCCACGCTGTCTATGAGGCGCCCAACTCTGCTAGCATCTGTGCGCGAGAGAGACCGAGTGTGTTCACTCCGCTCCACGCTCAAATAAAGTTTTTTTTTTTTTTTAATAATCAAATGCCTCCGCGTCGCGCGACACAACGAATCGATTAGGAAATTCGTTGCCAACTCTTTTAGTAATCGTTTTTTATCAATTTAATCGATTCGTTGTTGCAGCCCTACACGAAACCCAGCTAGCGTCTCATAAAAAAAATTGTCGTTCATAAAGTACATGAAGTATACAAAAAACCTGAAAAAAAAAATTAAACATGAGCGCATTTTGATTATAAATATGATGGCGGGTTTTCCGCAGGACGTTTCTCACCAGCTTCTTGGTCTGAGATCCGTCTTCAGTCTGCTCGTCCCCAGGTCGTTTCCTCTTGCTCGCCTGTCCAACTTCTCCTTCAGGGAGGTCCTCCACTTCACCTCCCTTGTCATTTTTGGCCAAATTCTCCATTTCTGCCCTTCAATCCTTCTTAAATTTATGTTTTGTTTCACACTGAGGACATCAAAGCAAAAGGGTTACAACAAGCTGACGGAAATAATCTCGTCCACAACTATTACCGAGACTGGAAGCCGTGAGCAGCGCCACTATTATTAACATGACACAGCAGACAAGCAGCTGAAACACACGACCCCCTTAGGCATAAAGGATCAGGGTAATCGTTATTTTATTGTACATTAATTTCTAGATTCAAAACAGCGATAGTTTTGCTCAGTGTTCTTCCAAACTGTTCAGGTAGGGACTGTCTAAAAGTATAAAAACACAAAAATAACGCAGATTAAAATGTGAAAGTGGTAAAAACGCCCATGTTGATATGTAGAGATGTGAAATCTCCTGGGAGGGAACTGCATGCACAGAAACCAGAGGGAAGGAGAAGCATGCAACAACATGAGTGACAGCAGGAGACGGAGTAAAGTTTGCACACATTTCAACTAGTAGCAATACTAGTTGATACTAGAACGGCAGAGTGTAGAGCGTTCAGGGTTAAAATTTCATATCGAACAGGCTCTACAAATAACCTGCATCAGAACATGAGACTGTACATCAATCAATGCAGTGAGAAGAAATCTTGGCTCTTTTTCTCAAATTGAGATTTGGTTTTGTACCTAAAATGAATTTACCCTGTTATAAACCATATAACTAATACAAATCTGATATAAGATTGGTACGTTAATCCTTAATTTCACTTATAGTTTTACATCATTTTGGTAATAAATTAATTTAAGCAAAAAAAAACAAAACAAAAAAAAAACTTTGGATCCGAAAGAATCGACTCTTTTAAGTGAGCCGAGCGATAAGTGAAGAACTGGGTAAAATAATGAATGATCCCAAACAAGCAAATGTCTATGGATAGAGAACAAAACTGTGTTGCTATTGTTTCATGAAAAAATAGAAATTATGCATTAAACGCCTTAGGTAAATCAATATTTGATTTATGGTCGATGGAGGGATCGTTACACGCACAGTATTTTAGCTAATCGCCAGCAAAGAACGCAGCAAAATTCTACCCCAGACTCACAGCCCAAGTGTCCGGTACTAGCCAGGGGGCCTAATAACGCGCAGTTCATGTTACAGCGGACAACATAATACAAGAAAAAAATATCGCGCTTAGTCAACGAAGCTGGCCGACTCGTGGCTCTTACCGCCCGGATTAGCGGCGAGTTTATCCCCGAACCGGACCGCCGCAGGGGTACTGCGCACACGCCGCGCCGCGATTCCCCGGGCGCCGAGCAAGACGCGAACGTCTGCGTCAAATTCGCTGCGTCGCACTGCGACACGCCAGCGGCCCGTTATAGGGACATCGCGTCATTCCCGCCCCGCGTTACCGACTCACTTAAGTTTTCCGCCATTACGCGCTGCTTCCTCGGGGTTGTGCAAGCGGTTGACTATCGAGCCGCCGCGGCGGCGGTGCCCCCTACTGGGATGGAGGCGAACAATCGCAACTGCCGCAACAGCGAACATCTTTTGCTGCCAAAAATACTGTTGACAGTACTATTTAAAATGACATTTGTTAAGTTTTTTTTTTGGACAATAAACAAATCAGCAAACACATTTTTCAGACTCAGGCTTTCAAACATAAGTTCAGATAAGCGACAGAAATGTAGATTCAAATGTATCTCTCTTTTCAAATAATGGAAATTATAGTTATTTTTTTAAAAATCTATCTTTTTTAATTAATTGATATATATTTCGGCGGATAGTCACCAGAGGAAGACATGATGACGCTATGACAGCTTCCGTCTCTTGTTGCATTCTGGGAGTTTGAGTTTTTTACTCTGATGTCGTTTGTTGTTCTCTATCCAGCCCTAACTACACTTCCCATGGTGCTTTTCGGCCGAGGGCACCATGTGTCGCTGAATGACAGAAGGACATGGAGCCGCCACCTGTGTAGTTGCCGCGTAAACAGCGTTGCGTTGTGCCGGACTCGGCGCGGATGAGTACGTTTACGCACAGAGTACGCGCTGCGGGTGTGGTACGCGCACGGAGTACGTACTCGTACCGCCGCTGCAGCATGAGTAGCGTGGCTGACTCAGAATGACGCTTGAAACAGGGAGGCCAGATCCCCTACTCCGTTTAATGTCCAGAAACGCGGGACGTTTATTCTCTTTGAGTGTATTGATTGTTGTATAACTTAATTTCAGATCCGGGAACTTCACCGAAGCGGCATTTCGGGAAGGTAGGAGCCCCTGCTATGAGCTTTAAATTCCTCCCGCCCTCGTTTTTAATTGTCAGTTTATTTTGTGTAGAATGGAACACATTTTACCATTCTTGCTTCACCAGTACACATGAATAAATGTATTTATATTTTATTTTGATTTATTTATCCTTCCCCAGTACCTTGCCTTATTCACGTGTCCCTTTTTTTATTTGCGGTTGGGATTGGAGAAGGGCTCTCTTTTGCATTGTTGGGACTTTGTTTAAGCATATGCTTTTTTTTTTAATGAAATGTACAAAAGAAAGGAACCTGCAATGCAACCTTCTGAAAAGCATTTTTACTCTGAGCAAGTTGAATTTCCCATAATTCCTTGCAGTTTTAAAAGAAATGTATGACCTGGTAGCCAGTGTTAGCCTCTTCTAGTTTGTGGACAAGTCTTTCTTCCCCTGTAGAACTACACAGAGACTCCGAACTATGACATAACTCACACATAGTAAACAAAAAATTGTGTGGAAGGTAAAATGTTTCATATATATATATATGAGACTTCTCAGGTGTCACCACCTGTCCTGACCCGCAGACGTAGAGCCTGGACCTGGAGACTGGAGCAAGATGCTGAGGATCCTGAGTCCTGGGGCCTGCAGGCCGGCCGTCGCCTTTACCTGGGCGGCAGGTGCCAAGCTTCCCTCCGGTGCCCCCCGGTGGCTGAACACGTCCGCGGCGGCGTCTTCCGCCGCCCCCCGCTCTCCGTCCTCGGGACACGGTGACCCAGGCGACGCCGACCCCCTGCAGGACCGATCCATGGGCCTGGTGCAGAGGTTTAAGAAGACCTTTAAGCAGTACGGGAAGGTTATGATCCCGGTGCACCTGGTGACGTCGACTGTGTGGTTTGGGACCTTCTACTACGCTGCCATGAAGTGAGTGAATCCGACTCTGTCACCTGCAAATGTCATCTGTGGTGTAACATCTAACGGTTTTAATGGGTGGATTTGGCTGGAGTTTTCTGGCTCGGCTGCAGTTCTTGTTCTTGAGGCTGTAAGTAGGTGATTGGCTGATGGTGTTCGGGACGCCGTTCTGCACCTGGTGGCGTGACGTAAGTGGCACAGTGTGGGGGCGGGGCTTCGTTTTCGTGTATATATTTAAATGGATCAGACGTTCCATTTGAAGATAAATACACATATATGAATATTTATATTACCAATTTGAAAACATTGAATCATTTCCTTGCAAAAGATGAAGTGGTCTGCAGGTTTTTGTCCACAGCTTGTGTTGTCATCATTCATTTTTTAGCTGCTTTTCAGTTTGACCTTCAAAAACTCATTTTAAATAATGACAATAAATCACCAATTTCTTATTATGTATAAAGTAAAATATCAGGGTTATGGATCAGAAGGTTGCCGGATCGAGTCCCGAACCGCCAAGGTGCCGACTGAGCAAAAGCACCGTCCCCACACACTGCTCCCCGGGCGCCTGTCATGGCTGCCCACTGCTCACCAAGGGTGATGGGTCAAATACAGAGTATACATGTCGTTGAGTCACCGTGTCACGATTCCATGAATGTGGTCTGACGTTTGCCGTTTTCTTCCTCCTCTCATTCAGGGGTGTGAACCTTGTTCCTTTTCTGGAGTACGTCGGCTTTCCTGACCGCCTGGTCAAGCTGCTGGAAAATTCTCAGAGTGGCTATGCGCTTACTGCTTATGCCATGTACAAGGTGAGGACTGTGGTGGTTCTCCGGCGCGTTTTTACCACTGGCGGTAACAGTGTCTGTGAACTGAGACGTGATTTCTGTTCTTGCCGCAGATCGCTACACCGGCGCGGTACACTGTGACCCTGGGCGGAACGTCGCTGTCGGTGAAGTACCTCAGAAAGCACGGCTACATGTCCACCCCTCCACCCGTCAAGGAGTACCTGCAGGAGAAGATGGAGGAGACCAAGGAGAGGATTTCGGGGAAGATGGAGGAGACCAAGGATCGCTTCTCCGAGCGGATGGAGGAAACCAAGGACAAACTTTCTGAGAAGCTGCAGGAGACCAAAGACAAGGTGTCTTTCCGTAAGAAAACGGAGTAGCTGCAGCCGACTTATGAAGAACCCCAGAACACTCGCACTTGCCCTGCAACTTGTCACTCGTTTTATTTATCATGTAGACTTTATTTATGTAGGAGGGGGGTCATGGCGTTCAGTACAGAGCTACCCACAACCCCCCCAACATCCACCAGGCGCCTAGCTGCAAACTGAATGAACTTTACTTTTACGTCAGCTACTCTGTTCTGGGCTCATTGCTGGTTATCCACCAGTTTGATGCTGTTTGTTGTGCCTCTATAATAAAATGAAGGAGCCATTACACCAAATCAACAGTGTTTATGGGTCAAAATGTTCATTTCTTAAACACAAATCCAAATGCCTGGACCCCACAGTAGCATTTTACCACTGTAAAGATTATGCTTAAAACTACATCGCCACTCATGTGACAAATCATGGCGCAATTGTGCATCGTCCAGTACACGTGATGTACATGATGGACAGATTCGCGGTCGTAAGAATATGAAACGCGTTGGTCCCCGCGGCACGTGTGCGAACTGAAGCGTGGAGGCTGCTCGCATTCCAAGTATCGGACCGTAGTGCGCGCTATTTTGCCATTTGCTGGTACAGTTTGAACTGGCTGTTTACCCCACATCAGGAAAAAAAAATATCTTTAAAAAAAATAAATAAATAAATCCCTAATAATAATCCATAATAATAATCCCTGTAAATAAAAGGACACCACCACATTTATGAAGTTTTTATTTATTTTTTTCCTCTGTCATTTTTGAAGTCGCCATTTTCCTGTAAAATTACTGCAATGATTTCAGACCGCAAACCAATGACATCACAACTGCTTAAATAATAATAATAATAATAATAATAATAAAGGCATAGGAATACTTTCTCCTCAGTCTCTTCCCTCTGGCAGAAATAAAGCAGAAATGTCATGAAGCAGAAATGTTTTGTTCTAAAGTCCCCATCGGACGCCGTACCATGATGAAGGTTGACGATGACGATGGAGGTGGTGGTGATGAAGGCCATTAGTTAGTGCAGCACTCGGGTCATGTGTTCTGGTGTGCTGAGTTCATTTATGCGAGGAATTCAAAAGTACAGGCTGTAGTATTCAGACTTTCCCAAGTCCATCATTCAAGCTTGACAAAAAATTAAATAACAATACATTTATATATTGGAAAACAAAACATGTTGCAAAGGGGGGAAAAAAAAAGGAGAATCTGAGTCAACATGCACTGGGATCACAGGGCTGTGGGCCATTCAGAAACTGGAATAGTTTACACGCATGTACAAAATTGTAAAAAAAAAAAAAAAAAAATTCCTTTAAAATCCCTTTTCTTTTTTTGTTAAAGGCCCAGGTCTGAAGTCAATCTGGACTGATTGGTTCTCGATCATCTGTTCTTTCATTTATTTTTTGTCATAGTCTCAGCGTGATTAATAAAAGTCCAGGCAGTTACAAAAGGGAAAAGAGAGAGAGAAATGTGGAATAAATAAATGGCAGCAAAGCGCTGGGGAAAAAGAAAAAACAAAAAAAAAAAAAAAAAGGTTCTCTGGAAGTTAAAAAAGCAGCAGCAACTGTCTCTTATATCACATAACACATATGCATTAACTAGATAGGAAAAAATAGAAGTCATATTCCCAAATTTATTATGAGACGGTGTTTTGTAGAATCATATTTTTTTGCAAACTTTGTTGTACAAAAAAAAGAAGAAAAAAAAAAAAAAAGACAAAAGCGTAATTTTTGCCGGCATTCACAAAACCTTGATACCGCTGTGTTAAAGTTGTCTTTTTTTTCTTATATCATCTGTACATTTTATATTACAGTATCAACAATGTTCTCTTGTGGTTTTTTTCTTTTTCTACCCATTGGGTAGGATATGTGCATAATATCTTCAAGTTATGTACAGCACCATACAAATAAACGGAGTCCGACTACTGAAAAAGCACCGTTGAAAGTGAGGCACAACGAAGGTGGGGGGGGCTTTTTTTTTTTTTTGTCTTTTGAGTGCAAGTGGGTTCCTATGTCTGTTCAGAACACGACCGGTAGGCACCAGATTTGCTCACCTTATAAAAATTAACAAACAAACATGCAGAACCTCTCTTGGCCATCAATAAACCACAAACACGGTCTGGTTTGTATGGAATGATGGCAGAGGGACGGATAAGAGGAGAAATATATATATATATAAGAATAAAGCCTAGCTCTTGGGTAATAAAGTCGGCAGCGGAGGTGGGGGACGCGAAGAGGGAAGTGGACATGTGACATGTACGGGCCAATCAGCAGCAGCGAATAGCAGCAGCAAAACACTGAAGCAAACCAATCAAACTGCACGCACACAATGAGTGACAGGAAGCATGAAGATCAGAATAATAATAATCGTAACAATAATACAGGCTTTCCTACCAAATGAAATGTGAATGACTAAACACTAAACAATAATAAAAATGATGATAATACAAATATGGCTGTCTTTTCAATGGCAATGCAGAATAAATTTGGTAATTTGAGTAAAACTCAGGCTATGAGTTATGCTTTATTCCTACGGTGGCTTTGCCATTCAAAACAGAAACGAAAGACAGACAAACGGAAAAAAAGAAGAAATAAATACCTCATAGCAAAATAAATACAATAAACTTTCTCTGTGGCCCTTTTCTTTTTGGGATCTTGGGGAACACTGGGAGGGAAATTAAAACAAAACAAACAACAAAAAAAAAAAGCATTCTTTCTGTAAAATTCTTCAGCTGTGTGTCAGGGCAGACCTGGCTTTACCGCCCCCCCTGCATGTGGGACTGTTTCTCCATGTCCTGTTTTGTCTGTAGTCCTGAACCAGTCATAACAATCTTCAGGAAAAAAAAAAAAAAACCTGACAGCATTTCAAAGCAAAGGTCGGCCCATTATTCCAAAATGTATCAGATGCAAAGTGAAATTGTTTTATCTAACGTGGTTTGAAGTTGCGTCCCAGTCCCCCCCCCCCCAAAAAAAAAAAAAAAAAAAAAAAAGAAAGACTATCAGCTGCAACAAAGGGAGCAGGACCGGGATAAACCGAAGTTCGTAAGGCTAATGACTCCGATTGGGGAAAACGGAGGAACCCTCCCTCTAACCCCCAGGCTCTGCAGGCCCGTTTCCCAGGACTCCCCTCGCCCTTGGACCCATGACCACTGTGAGGTGAAGGAGGTATAAAGTGCCGCTTGATAAGATGAGCGCAAATTAATTTCTGTGACGAAAAAGGAATAGAAAAAACATTTTTAAAAAGACTTCATGCCATTGTCACCCGGTCATCAAAGAGAAACACACGCTTGAACATATTAAAGTTTTTTTTTTTGTTTTTTTTTCTTAAACCCTTAAGTGCCATTTTGTGGTTCGCTTGTGGAGATTTCTAGGCTGGATCAGAGTTCTAACATCCTCTCCATTATATTTAAATATATATTAATATAAAAAAAAAGACCTTTTGGGCCAAAGAGAAAAAAAACAAACAAAAAAAAAAGGTAGAATTTTGCCCGTCTCTTAGTGCAACGTAAAATTTTCTTTTTGTCCTGTTACATCGCCGAGGTGTACAGTTTCTAGTTTTGGATGAATCATGGCACTCGAGCGGGAGCACGGTGGGCGTTTTCCGGCGTGTAAAGCGTAGGAAGGGAAGGAGGAGAGGAAATCCGATTACGTCCACGCGGGAAACAGAAAGGCTCGCTCGCCTGTAGGCTTGGTTCCACAGTTCGGCCTGCATGGTGCAAGCCGTGTGAGACACGCAACGCCCACCGGCACCTCCCGTTAGTCCTCACCACAGCGTGTGGGACGTCCCGCGCCTGGCCCTGGCTTCGTCACCGAGCGTCGTTGTGCTTACACCGCTGCCAGTTTGCGAGTGCCCGACTGAGTTCCTGGTTGCTGGGCAGGGGGCGGAGCATTATTGCTGTGCTGGTGGAGGAAAGGGGCGGGGTTAGCGCCCGACTGTGCCATGACCTCGCTGTAAGTCGGCGGCGGACCTTCTGGCCGGTTGCTGGAGGCGCTTTTGCCAGAGTTGCTGCTGGGAGGGCGCGGCCCCCCGCCACCATGAACGTAAACATCCACAAGGTCACTGTCGAAGACTGTCCGGTTGGGTGGGGCGCGCACCGACGCCCGACTCAGCTCCTGCTGCTGTTCAGGATCGCGCAGCTGCAGCGTGCAGGGTCCCTTATATGGCGGTAGCTCCTCGCCGTCCGACAGGCTGATGCTGGGCGGCAAGTCAATGCCCTGTGGCAGGTACGGGTACGTGGGCTGGAACCGCCACGGGTTTTCCCGCTGCTGGAAGGAGGGCGGGTTACAGCGGTCCTGCCCCCGTGGGCCATACATCACCTGAAAACGCGAGGCAGACATTAGAGCTTGAAATTACATTTCTACAGACTCGTAATAGTAACACAACAATAACACAACTAACCTCAGAACTGCCCGGCTGCGTCACCAGACTGTCTGTTGGCCACGAGCAGCCCTCCTGAGAAAGAGGGGAAGAGAAAAGGTCTCAATGCAAGAACCACTCTGATTGGCTGCTAGGTACTCTGTGTAAACGCTCTGATTTGAAACCAGTAGGCTGGTCACAATACTGAAATTTCAAACTCGATACCCATACTATACTTTTTATAGTCCAGGGGGAGGATAAACAAACACAGGAACTTTTATATAGATTTATTTTTAATAAATAAAGAATATTTTTAGAAAATTTAAATAGTAATAAGACTTATATATACACTAATTGAAGAAATAAAAAACACAAAAATTATAAATAGCTAGAAAAATGTTTTTGAGCAAAAAAAAAAAAAAAAAAAAACTGTAGAAGTAAAAAATATATGTGAGTTGTGCAATTACATAATTGCAAAACATGGACAGATTATTTCAACACTTCTGCTAGACAATGGCAATTAAAATATTAATAATACGTTTGAACAACTTTACTTCACTCTCGAAACCGTAATTTGGAGTGATGGTCTTTCAATGCATTGCTAAATTTGTCATGCTGCTCGCTTTGATAGCGGCCACTTTGAAGCGATTTTGTCAAACGGGCTTGTTCACATCTTTTGGCTTTCCGCATTCATCTGGTTGATATCTGACAGTGCTCTTGCTTTTTTAACATCTTCCAGCAAGCTTCGTGCTGCAGAATTAACTCTGGGACTGCTTTCGCTTTTTGTGTCCTCCAGGTAGCCGGGGGGTTGGGCTGCACATTGGAATCCCTTTTGAAAATTTATGTAGTCTTTCGGAGAATTCCACGAACTGGCAGATTTAAAACTGTAATTTAGGTATTGATACCAGTGCCAATTGATATGGAAATTGATACTAATCGATACTAAAATTTAGTATATGATAATCGATTTTTTTACAACATTAGAAAGCAAAAATCCTCAACAAGGTGTCTGAAGTAAAGAGTTTGGGTGAAGTTAAGTGATGTTGTGGTAAAACCCTTTAGCACAGACCAACTCTGGGATTATGTCGAATTGTGGTGCTGACAACTGCAGAGACCCTAAATCATGTGCAGAATACATGTAATCAGAATACAAAACTGACAGACATGTGTATTCTGTCCACATTGGGATGTATAGAATACAATGAATTTGCTTTTCATACTGAAATAGAGGCTTGGACAATGGACAATAATAAATAATATGTTATAATATAATATTTATTGATGTTGATTTATGAATGTGTAAAGAAAAAAACATGCATTTCAAACATGTATTCTAAAAGTTTTCCGTTTTATGGATACTGCTACATATTAATTGTTTTCAATGTTTTCAATATTCAGCCATCACTACTGGCCCTAAAAGTGAAATAATCACTGCAGCCCCATAATGTCAGATGGGACAGGGGTGACAGACAGAAAACTCTGTATGTCCCAGCCAATCCCAGCAGGCTGAAGTCAGTGTCTCGATCGGGCTGCAGACTGGAGGAGGACATTTACAGACACAAAGACACCAAACACACAGAAATGGAGGTGAAAGGTCTGTCACACACACACACACACACACACACACACACACACACCCTCATTAATATACATGAGGGCCTCACTGTCTGATTCCCATGATGCATCACTGTCGGGGGAGCAGACCGGGTGTCTAGACATAGATGACATCCAGCTAGCAGAGTGGCAGGTGTTCCCCACACACACATAGACAAACACACACCGACTAATATAAATATGCAAACGTAAACCACACAGAGAGAGAGAGAGAGAGAGAGACAGACAGACAGACAGACTGACTGACAGAAATCCCACTCACCGGCATGCTGTGGTCTCTGCTCCTGTTCAGGCGGGAGATGAGCGCCCAGGCAGAGAGACGGTAGTGATTCAGCAGGCAGACGATCACAACCACCATCACAGTCATCACCACAATAACAATGACTATCTGAACAAAGGCCAGTTCAGCTGTGGAGAGAGAGAGAGAGAGAGAGAGATGAATAAACATTGTAAAATCACGTTTAAAACACTCATTAATTATTCATTCCTTCGCTGCTCAGCGCCAGCCACCAGGGGGCGGAAGAAGTGCCACCCGGCACTGCGCTCCGTCCCTCCCAGGCCTGAATGATGTAACTGGCTAATCCACAAGAATGCAGTCAGCACGCCACTTCGAACGTCTGCGGTCCCGAGCGCTCTCAGGGCCGGACGGAGACGTGGCCGGGTCAAAGATGGGTCAGGTGACTTGGGCTTTGGCCAAAAAACGCCACGGACCTCACCTGCATTTCATAAGCAGCGCTTACATCATAGGTCAGGACTATTTCTGTCTGGAGCAGGGTTTGCCTGGCCCTCGACACGCCCCGCCCGTCCTCTCCCAGACGGTTTCCAGTCAGGTCCATTCCTCACCTTTTTTTTTTTTTTATCCCTGCCTGTGATAAAAAGTGTGTTGGACGGGTGGGGTCGACATGTTTATACACACACACACACACACACACACTCAACTGTGAGAGGACCCTTTGTATTGGGACTGAGGGCATGGAGAGGACAGAATGCGCTACACACACACACACACACTGCTACTGAGGGACAGAACACTGGATTGCCACCCACTCTCCAACTGAAGTTCCAGATTCCGCCAGTTCACACCAGGCACCAAAGCGAGAGCGGCAGACGCACCCCGGAGTTAACCCAGTGCTGCACATAATCCCAATCTGCACACACTAACCGGATTACGCCCGGGACCAATCCGGGGGCCGGGCTGTTACTGGGGAGACAGTGAAAAATGGTGATTTAAAAAAAAAATGTATTAAGGGATTTTTTTGACTGCTCTATGTAATGCCATATAAAAGTTCTCCTCATATTTATAAGTCATATTATACTATTATAAGGGCTAATGGTCATTGCTTTCATAAACACATACAGTAAAGAAATTAAAAATAGTACATATCTGTCTCTTTCATAACTCCATGTAAATACATAGAACCAGATCATCCCAGATCAACATCCTTTTATCTATTCTTGTAGAATACAAATGAAAATTCAATGCACACTCTAAATATTAATCAAGACAGAGGTTATGCTGTGATGTTCATTGTGTGCAACATTAATTGTATTAATCTGCAGAAAGGCATGTATTTTTACAAAACGACCATCATGCATGTTCGTGCAAACACACAAGTTATTTCATTGAACATTTATCCCAGCATTCATTGCTGATGGTGGGTCCTCTACAGCTGGTCAAGCTCAGCCACACAGACCCTTCTGTTGCGCTAAACCAGTTAAAACCAGTCGGGATGTGACATTTATCCCATGTGGCCCAGTCCTACCAGGACCCACGAGGAACTGTAATCCCGGTCATGGAAACCTAGGACCCCCCTCCCTGTGTGTCCTGACCAGACTGCGGCCAGAGCTTCCGCACCCTACTCTGATCTGATCAGAACACTGTGTTCTCGGAGCGAGACAGACGGGCTGTGGGTGTGTTGCGCGTCTCCCTGTGGCGTGATGTCATCTGCGAGAACCCCGAGTCCAAAAACCGAACTCGGACCGGCCCGCTGCTCAGCTACCGAGCAGTCATATCAGGGGAGGGTGGAGTCACGTTAGTTCTCGGGGAGATCAGACGGGTCAATCCCCTTTCAGACGAGCGCTCCGGCAGCGGCTGTTGCCGGGGCGACCGATCAGACCAACTTTCCCCAGCGCGGGTGGGCCGGCAGGCGGTTACGTAAGCCCCTCGGACTCCTGCGTCTCTGTTTGTGTTTTAATGAGGCGTCTGCTGCGGAGCTTCATTTCCTGTTTCCTGCCCCGTGTCTCGCGCCGTGCTGCAGAGCAGACGGAAAACAGCTGCACTCTCACGATCCGGGCAGGGAGAGGGGGGATGTGTGTTTCCTGAGTGCCAACACACCAGCCTTCCGACCCAGTGTGTGTGTGTGTGTGTGTGTGTGTGTGTGTGTGTGAGAAAGTGTGAATATACGTAAGACAGACACAATGGTGAGGATGAAGATGATTGGTCTCCAGTTTCCAAGGCGACTTCCTTGTTGGCATGATGCCTCAGTGCCCCCCAGGGGTGCTTCCAGATCTGTCTGGATCCACCCCCTCCACTGACCACACCCCTTACAGCCCCTAAACCAATGACCAAACAACAGAGCTTCCTCAGTCGCTATGACAACAGCACCAACCAGACTTGGTGGAGCGGATCTGCATGAGCTTCACACTCACACACACACACTGTGGGTTTTGTGGGTTGGGTCAGCTGATGAACTAAAGCCAGACAGTAAACTGGTAACCTGCACGGCTTTGCGGGAATCTGCTGCTTGCCAGGCAGTGTGGGGATAACCTCAACACCCCCACTGCTGCAGGACACCCACCAGACAAGCGCTCTGGAGCCAGGCGGGGTCCTGTTCTGCAGACAGACGTGAGCGAGTGTTGAAGCAGTTGCTACTCCACCTGTAACCTCACATAACTTCCTAATTAAAGAGACCCCCCACCCCCTCATGCAGGTGATGAGGTGTCTGGACGTCCACTTTTTAATTATTTAACCTGCTGGGCAGACAGAGGGGATAAGCCTGAAACGGCCCAGACACCACCTGCCAGCAGAGACTTAAACTCTCGCCCACCCCACCGTGCTTTATTACTGACACTGTACAGTGCTAAAGTAGCCCCCCCCCAGGCCACCAGTACCATCCTACAGTAGCCCTCCATCAAACAATAGTCCTACCATAGCTCCCCAAACCACCAATAGTCCTACAGTAGCCCCCCAAATATACCATTACTGCCTGACATTAGTAGTGTGAGGATAGTCTAGTTCTGTAGTACTCCTACTATGACTGTTCTACAGTATTCACCTCAACCACACACAGTCCTAGAGTAACCCTCAGCTACCACTCAGAGAATATTACTATAGTACGACTCATGTTCCCAAATTACCAGTACCATGAAACAGTGCTCCCAAACCAGCAATAAGGTATCCCGCCAAGCCCACAGTAAAGTAACTGTAGTATTATAGTACGACAGGGGCCTATAGTTCCACTAGCAGTATAGTACTGCGTGTTTGGGAGGGTACAGCAGCACTATACTGGTAGTGTAACTATATGCCCCTGTAGTACTACAATACTACAGTCAGACTGTACTGTGGGTTTGGCTGGGTACTGCATTACTACACTGTGGTATTATAGGACTACAATGGCCTATAGTTCCACTACCAGTATAGTGCTGCTGTACCCTCCCATTTACAGCATTTATCAGACGCCCTTACATTTACATTTATGGCATTTATCAGACGCCCTTATCCAGAGCGACTTACAATCACTAGATACAGGGGACAGTCCCCCTGGAGCAACTCAGGGTTAAGTGTCTTGCTCAGGGACACAATGGTAGTAAGCGGGGTTTGAACCCGGGTCTTCTGGTTCATAGGCGAGTGTGTTACCCACTAGGCTACTACAACCCGCCCTTATCCAGAGCGACTTACAATCAGTTACAGGGACAGTCCCCCTGGAGCAACTTAGGGTTAAGTGTCTTGCTCTGGGACACAATGGTAGTAAGTGGGATTTGAACCCGGGTTTTCTGGTTCATAGGCGAGTGTGTTACCCACTAGCACCAGCCGTATAGCAGTCAGCCAACCATGGGTTCCATCCTAGAGTAGAAAGGAACATTGCAGAGTGTTCTACAATACCACGTGTTCAATGATAACAAGAATGCAGGGTGCCGATAGCGCATCACTACAGTCTTCATCATTACTGGCCGATATTGGATTTTTCAACATTTATTAACATGCTAATTATGGATAAAATCAAACTAAGTAAAACAGGGCACATTTTCCCAGTCTTCATATGTTGACATTATGTTCTTTATACTGTTCATGACATTTTTTTTGCATGTGTTCACTCACATTCTTGGCCAATAAACGCAATTCTGGTTCTAATTTTACCTACAAAGTGACTGCGTTTTAATCCTTTCGGTTACATGACCACATCTTGAGCACATTGTTGGAGCGTTTTCATTTAATGTTCTGCCCTTCATGTCCGGTTCTGCCCTGTTCCACGGTGAAACGACTGAATGACGCGCTCACTCATGACTCACCTCACTATCAGACACGGTGGATACAGTAATGAAAACATGAATGTTCAAAATCTCTCTCTCTCACACACACACACACACACACACACACACACACACAGGACATTCTGTCCACCAGACAGCTTATTTTTTTCTGTATAAGGACTGATGCTGAAAAAAGACGCAACAAACTCCACCCACTAACCTGAAACGTGGGGTAAAAAGTCAGCTGACTAAGCACACAGAACATTTATTCCTAGAACATAGAATTATTTATTTTATTTTATTTTAAATGTTGAAATATCATAATACAACCTCACGATCTGTTCATGGTTCCTGCTTTTTGGAGAACACACATTGTTTTCAGAACCCAAAACACACACACCATCTGACCCCATCCCCTTCAATGACAATCCCACTTTGAGGGTCAGGGTCACAACACACACACACACACACACACACACACACACACAGAAAAACAGGCGTGTCAGACTGTGTAGATAAATAAATAAATAAACAGATATATGGGCAGATAAATAAATAGATAGATAAAATGAATTCACACATTAACCTACTGAACACACATCTGAAACTGGAATAACAAACAAAAGCACACACAAAACAAAAAAGGAACAAGGAACAAGAGCCTGACCTCTGACCTCCAGAAGACGGCAGTGGGGGGCTGGGTTGGTTCAGCCCATGCGTGTCTGATGAGGGCAGCGTATGCGTGTGTGTTACCAGACGCATCGATAACATCATGTCTCTGTTGTGTCTACAGTCTGAAAGGAATCTCAGACACTCCCACTGGAGTCTTTTAGCACAAAGAGCCCAAACACACACACAACTGTATATCTATATGTCTCCGTCTCATACATACACACACAGAGAGCTCTATCTCCACATCTGCAAAGCAAGTTTTGTCTGGCCCTTTCATTCTTGCCAACACACACACACACACCTGCATACACATCTGTATATACTGAGTCAACACAGAGCGACTCCTCACAACCGACCCTGAGTACATGACTGTTCTAATAAATGTCACTTCTCAGATCTCCAGTCAACATCTGGCAGTTAGCAGCACTGGCACTATGATGATAAAAAAACGAAAAAAAAACTAATAAGCAGTAAAACACTGGTTTTAAAATGTTTGATCATCTTGAGCAACACATCATGAAACATCATTAAATGACTGGTGGTAGTAGCCTGGGTAAGACCACAAAGTCACAGGTTCAAATCCCACTTAGTACCATTATGGAGAGGTGATTTTGGTGAAACTTTCACCAAAACGTTCACGTCGAATATAATTATTAAAGAGCCTCCGGCCTGCAGTGCATCACTGGATTATTTATGTGAACGTGTAGCGCCTGATTGATGTTGCAGTCTAATTTGAAAATCAGTCTAGTCAAATAAAGACAGAATTCAAGACACACAGTGGAGTGTGTGTGAGCGTCTGTGTGTGTGTCTGTCGTATAATTAGTGTGTGTGTTTATGCATGCATGATGCATAATAAGAGTCTAGAAAATGCGTCTGATTTCTCAAGGTCTCTGGCGCAAGACGACCCATCATAAGCACAAAAGGGCACAACTAATAAACACACACACAGTGACATCCCCCATCCCATGGGGACCGTATATCAGTCCCCGAGGGACGGGGGAAGGGTTCAGACTGGGACAGACACAAAGGACGTGGGACCAGCCGTGAGCCCTGAAACGGGACCCCGTCCCCCCAGCCAGGGTCTCAGCTGTCACCCCTGATGACCCCTGAACCTGGCCCAACCCCCCAAAAAGAGCGCACTCACACACACCCACCACCACCTTCCAAAACAAAAGCAACCCCCCCCCCCCCCCCCCCCCCCCCCCCCCCCAAAGTGCAGCAAGGCTCCCGGTGATGTCCAAACAGCAAAATTTGGTCTGGAGGTGAAGAGTAACTGATACAGCAAACAAACACACACACACACACACACACACACACACACACACACACTGCAGGGTCATATATCCAAACACAGTTCCCTCAATGATGCCTTTACACAGACTAAAAGGAGTGTGTGTGCACACATATAAAATATATAATCTTACTTATAATCTTTATACTGGTCACATTCGAACCGAAATTCCAATAGTCGCCAACAACTATGACAAAGTGAAACTGGTGAGATTTGGTTGATCTGGCCGTCTGGTCAGCTCGCTTTTGTCGCTTTTTGCAGCAAACATGCAGCAGACCCCTCCAAAATACCGGGTCCGGACGTACGAGATGCGGTCGTATTCAGTGCTGGGCCTGACGACCGGTGGAAAATCCAAAAGGTGCCAATCGGACGATCGGCGCGGATTCCGCTGGCGTTCTGTTACAAACAAGACGCGCGCTGCGGCGCCAAACACGCCACCCAATATCCCGATCCTTTATTCTGCTGTCGGCAGAATGCACTTCACTGGAGGGTGTGTGCGTGCATTTCCAGGTACTAAACCTTCAAGATTAAGGATACTCTACAAACTGACAAAAAATAAATAAATAAAAAACACACCCCTGACACACACACACACACACACACACACACACACACACACACACAGAAGAAGAAGAGCTGACCGACATTCAACTACTTTTAGAACAGACTGTTTACTAAACAGCACCAGACATGGAGTACCCTGAGTGTGTATATTTTGTGTCTGGCCTGTAAGGGGTGTGTGTGTGTGTGTGTGTGTGTGTGGTTAAAAGTGATAAAATTATTTGCTGTGTCATTCACCTCCCAATGCCAGGGGCGTGGGCCAAGCGGCAGCCCTGCAGCAGCAGACAGACAGGGATGAGCTACCTCACCTACACACACACACACACACACACACACACCAGCACTGCAGCACCAATCTGAAAAAGATGCATCATTATTTACACGTGTTACAATATAAAATGGGTTAAAATGCCGGTGTAGGCTCTGCATGTGTGTTGTGTTTTATTTCTGATTATTGGAACTGACATATTAATATCGCAAATTACAGTTAATTATGTAAGAATCATGTCCCGATAACCGTTGAATTCCAGCTGGATCTATTCAACTGAATTTTGGAGCTACCCAAAGCATCACAGCACCGAGGTCACGTCACTAGGCGATCTCTGGCGGCAAAACGCCACACCAGCCACGATAATGATGATATCACGATGAAGCCGATATGCTACATGATTGCTGTCCAGTCTAGAAATGTGATTGTGCAGCCGCTTCCGCTTCATAATAAAAATGACTGATGTCTGACTGCCCCATACAAATTCATCCCGGGCCACGAAGGACTGTGCTGCCATATTTTGTCCCATCCGCTTATTATTGCTCACTATTATGCACTTAGCTAGGGCTGATCATGTGGTGTAGGAAATGTACTTTTTGCATAATTTTCATTAGATAAAACGAACCCGGGTTCAGATTCCTTGTTCAGTTCCTCCTGCAGCACAAATGGGCAAAATCCGGACCTCCGGCTGCCAAATGTGGCCCTCAGGCAGATGGATCCTTTCCCCACACATTATGCATGCGCTTCAGGTCCTTTTTTTTTTTTTTTTTTTTTGCCTTCTACTGTGGAGTTACTGTCAAAATTGACTTTTTACAAAAAATTTCCTAAAAATACTTGTTGGAATAAAATCTGGTCAGAGCTGAACGGGCTGCAGTTTTATGAAGCCAAAAATGTTCTAAAAGTTTCAGACGGTTTTAAGCCCGTCTCTGCTGCCCCACCCAAAAAAAAAAAAAAAAAAGACCAAACGGAGACCGAGGTCGTTTTAAAATAATACTAATAATAATAAAAAATAAAGTGAGAGAGAGAGAGAGAGAGAGAGAGAGAGAGATTTGCAGGAAGCTTCGGTGGAAATAAAAGCCGGATGTTTGACACGCGAGGCTGATCTCATACGACTGCGCCACGGATTTATGCAACCCCCAAAAATATATATATAAAATGCAGAAATAAAATTAAAAAAAAAAAAAAAAAAAGACCCAGAAACGCTCCGATCGTGAAGCTAAAAACTGAACCGGCGACAACGTACCGCTGTTACCACGGATACAGGGTATCCTGGAAAACGCGCACCGACACACAGACAGACAGACAGGCCGCCGGCGCGACACTCACATATATCCATCCCCTGAGGCTGGGATCCGCAGCAGTCGCAGGAGCAAAGGACATTGGCGCTGCCCGGGACCGAGGCGTTTCGCATGGGCTCCGGGGGTAGCGGGGCTCCGGGGTGGAGCCGCCGGCCGCGGCCCAACACGCAGCGGGCAGAAGAGATCCGGCGCTGGCGCTGTCGCTCACGCCATTCCGCCTCCCGGAGGCTCGACGGTTCCCTGCGTCGGAGAGACTCCCCGCATCACCGCCTCCCTTCATTCAGAATAACGAGGCGCCGCGGCGCGGTGGCGGGTGGGGGCAGGACCTCCTCCTCTTCCTCCTCCCCCCGACTCCGAAAACAGGGCAGCTCCGGCCAGACGGGGGTGGGATGGGATGGAAACAGACTCGCGGCGGAGACTGGTGGTGACAATGGCGCTGAAAGAGGGGCTGGTCAAGCCGGTGGGGGCGTTTAGGATTACACACACACACACACACACACACGCACTCGTTTAGTGCCAGCCGCGACCAATCAAGGCCGCCACTGAAAAGCCTGACCTTGGTCTGACCCGCAGTCTAGCGGATATTCAGCAGATGCGGCGGACCCCCAACAAGCCACCCCTCCTCTCCAACACACACACACACACACACACACACACACACACACACACACACACGCAGCGCCTATAAATAACCGGGTCAGTCTGGGGGAACGAGTCCGGCTGAAGGGGGGACAGGAGCCCCGGTGTAGAGCTACATCTGCAGTGCGCAAAGAAAAAAAAAAAAAACACGCTCCTGCACAACCCGCACCCTAATAAATCACCCTAATATTTCATTTCAGGACGTTTCGTGCACGGAGTCAGAGGAACACGCGAGTTCATCGCGAACTCGAAGAGCAAAACTTGAGCCGAGGTGCTATAAATACATTTTTTAAGGAGGAGGGAAGAGTTTGGTGGGTTTGCAACACATTTTGCGATGAGTACGAACGAAGGTGATGCCGCGTCCCTCCGCGCCAGACAGACCCGGATGGTGTAGGGTAAGGGAGGGGGCTCCCGTCACCAGACAGCCCCCCCCGACATTTTTTCACATAGTCGGGATCGGGCCCCTTCCCCGGAGACTGTCCGGCTGGGTCTCGTGAGAAACTCTTCCGGTGCGCCAGCGCCCTCCAGCGGCGCACAAGCGCACTGCGCCCGAAAAAAAAAAAAGGCTTCACCACCTCCATCTTATTTTCTTATCCCACCTCAGACAGTGGAAGGAGAACATCCAATACATTCATATTGGACCCATCTTCCATCATGGACACCTGCGTCTGGATCCTGCGGTCCCACTGTCAGGGTCGGCATGTGATTCATTAGCGGGGTCATCTCCATGGAGACAGACCTGTATAGTCTTTCCTGTCTAACTACCATATCTCTCATGCCTATTTTGTACTTAACTCTGTTCCATGGAAAAAAAAAAAAAAAGTTTCTGCAGAATCAATTGGACGTTCCTAACAGGTGAAAATAATGCAGAGTACACACACGCTTACAGGAATGAAAAAATGCCAACCTGGCAACGTTCCAGGGGTTTTCAGAGTGTCAACTCTGACAAACACCTGCACTGATGACTCTGTATCGTACTCGGCAGATGCGGACCGACACACACACCTGCTGTGTGACCAGAGCCCCCCACAAACTGACACCAATTTCTGGGGTTCCTGTCTATTACGGACTAGAGGAAAGATTTAATCCGTGTGATACGTGCCTGATATTTCCTCTGACGACGGGATACTGTAACTTCCGTCGCTGGCCTACAAAGCCAAACATGGGGTATCACCATTCTACCTCACAGCCCATATTACACCTCGCAGTACCCTCCAGTCCTGCTCGCCTGGTCCCTCCACCGCTGAAGGTATGAGGAAGACACTCATCTAGACTCTTCTCTGTGGTGGTAGAATTAACTTTTTTCCGATAGTCATCTTAAGACTTTACGCTTTAGTGAATACGTAGACTAACTCGTAACTTTCTAATAGTCTGACTTACGCAAGAAAAACCACAGTCGTGGCAAAAAGTTTTGAGAATGACAATCATTCACAAAGTTTGCTGCTTCCGTTTTTATTACGGCAACTTGCATATACTCCAGAATGTTCTGAAGAGCGATCAGTTGAACTGCAAAGTGCCATAAAATTGAATTTAATCCCAAAAAACATTTCCACTGCACTTCAGCCCTGCCACAAAACGACCTGCTGAGATCATTTCAGCGGTCCTCTCATTAACACAAGTGAGAGTGTTGACGAGCACGAGGCAGGAGATCGTTCTGTCATGCTGGTTGGGTTAGAATTGCAGACTGGATGCTTTAAAAAGAGGGGGTGCTTGAAATCATTGTTCCTGCTCTGTTAACCATGGTTACCTGCAAGGAAACACGAGCGGTCATCATTGCGAAGGGCTTCGCAGGCAAGAATGTACCTAAATCATCAAAAGCTTCAAGGAGAGAAGTTCAAGTGCTGGTAAGAAAGCTTCAGGGTGACCAATTTGATTGAGCTGCAGGATCGGGGCGCCACCAGTGCAGAGTTTGCTCAGGAATGGGAGAAGGCAGGTGTGAGTGCATCTGCACACACAGTGATGCGAAGACTGTTGGAGGATGATCTGGTGTCAAGAAGGGCAGCACGAAGCCACTTCTCTCCAAGAAAACAATCAAGGACAGACTGATATTCTGTAAAAATGACAGGGATTGGACTGCTGAGGACTGGGGTAAAGTCGTTTTCAATCATGAAGCCCCTTTCCAGATGTTTGGTGCATCTGGAAAAATGATTGTCCTGAGAAGAAAAGGTGAGCGCTACCAGCAGTCCTGTCTCGTGCCAACAGTAAAGCATCCTCAGACCATTCATGTGTGGGGCTTCTTCTCATCCTAGGCAGTGGGCTCACTCCCTGGTACCAAAAAAATC
The DNA here is from genome assembly GCF_900700375.1 of Denticeps clupeoides. Taxonomy (NCBI): domain Eukaryota; kingdom Metazoa; phylum Chordata; class Actinopteri; order Clupeiformes; family Denticipitidae; genus Denticeps; species Denticeps clupeoides. The sequence goes on along the minus strand of NC_041726.1, from coordinate 8,469,463 downwards.
CTCAAACAGCGACCTCTCCAAAACATCCGAGGACAGTCTGGTGAAAAACAATGCCTTTTCCAGCATGATGGAGAACCGTGCCATAAGACCAAAGTGAGAACTAAGTGGCTCGGGGAACCAGACCTTAATCCAATCGAGAACTTGTGGTCAACCCTCAAGAGGCGGGTGGACAAACAAAAACCCACAAATTCTGACAAACTCCAAGCACTGATTATGGAGGAACGAAAGTGCAGTGATTGTGATACACTGCAGCACAGCACACGGTGACACGCAACGAAATGTGTCCCTTGGTGAGCAGTGGGCAGCCATGAGAGGCGCCCAGGGACCCAAAACCTTCTGATTACGGGGCCGCTTCCTTAACCGCTAGGCCACCACTGCCCCGGGTCACCATCAGTCAGGACTTGCATGCGTATGTGGAGTTGGACAATAGAGCTTGTGCCCCTAATGAAAACCAAACCTTTGAGGATGGACCCTGGTTTTATAAGATCTTCTTCATGACAACAGGCGTCTCAGACACATATACACACACACCTGCAGTGCAGACACATACACACACACAAGGCGCAGTCTCCTCTAAGATCTCACCAATTGCCGCAGTTCTGCCAAAAACGTTGTAGTTCATTTTTTTACACAGTTTCACTTTGTTCATTGCTAATATTTTTTAAAGGAAAGTTGCAGCGAGTGAGTCGCCGCCGTCTTTTCTGGGCTGTGCCTGGGGCTCATGAATAAAATATTGATATGGAATATATATCTCGATAAATCAATAATTGGTCTAACCCTGGCTGCTACGCTCACGTCGAAGCAGAACCTGAACCCAACCCGGTCCTGGAGGTCAGGGACCCCGACGCATCCGATTCTGCAAACCCGTCCGCCTGAGCCGGCGAGTGGCCAACGCCCCAGAGAACGTTCATTTCCTGTTTTCATCGAGGAACCGCGTTCATTTCCCGTCTGTGTCGCCGCATGTCTGTCTCCCTCCCTCCCTCTCGACACTCTGCGGCATCGCCGTCTCGCGTGCATCCTGTGTGTTCACTGACCTACCTGCAGACAACACACACACACACACACACACACTCTTGCTCTCCTATGAGTGCTACCTTATTAACCCCAGTGTGTGAGAGAAGGTGTTGGTCATTTTTACGGTCTGTCAATTTTACTCCACCCATCATTCTGACCGTCACCTTCTGACTGTGTAAGTGCATGACTAGAGACTCAGACATACATATACACACACACACACACACACACACACAATCTCAGAACCAAGTCATAAGACAGCGGTGGGCGTGCTGAAGGAAAGCAGCACAATCAAGCGTTTTTATTTAGGAACAGATAAAACGTTATTCCAGCCACCGCCTCCCGCGCACCTCGCCGCCTGCACCCCGGCCTTCGCCGCCACCGGCCCCGGAGTCGAGATGCAAACAAGCAGGCAAACACTGGACCATCCTGCTGGACTTTCTTAGTTGTGATATACTGCAGCACAGCACAGGGTGGCACAACGAAATGTGTCCTCTGCATTTAACCATCACCCTTGGTGAGCAGTGGGCAGTCATGACAGGCGCCCGGGGAGCAGTGTACCTTGATCAAGGGGACCGCAGCGGCAACCTTCTGATTTCCTTACCCGCTAGGCCGCCACTGCCCCGCCAGTGTACTGTAGGGCCACGACCTCTGGCTGGGGATTCGTTGAATTCACAGGATGATCAAAAATGTTCATGCTTTGTACATTATGGCTTTTCGTGCTGTCTGTGGGTGGCAGATTGGCTCCGCCCCCATTACGCACAGTAGCGCACTTCCTAGTGCACCATGGTGGAGGTTGTGAAGGTAGTTTGCAGAATGAAATTTAACGTAATTTTATCCAATGCAATTTAATCCGCACATATTTATATAGATTTTTAGACGACTCACTGAGCACGGTTACCCGCCCCTTGACCTCCTAATCATAACATTACAGAGGGTAGTGACTGTGGCCTGCGCATGCATTGTTCAAGACTTGCAAGTCTTCCAGTTCCTTATTACATCCAAATTATACACAGATACACACACTTCCTCAATTCTCGCAGTTTCCTGCACTCAGCGGTCACTGGCCGGCAGCGGACGAAGCGCTTCGCACAGGGTTTATTTTATCTCTCCTCATCCCCGCAGCACAAACAAACATGTAGTGGAGGTCTGAGGAGCGGACGAGACTAAACACGGGTCTGTTTATGTCTGCCGAGTCAGGAAACACTTCAGAGGATGAGCCGCAGAACATTGTCCGTCGCTCGGTCGGTCCGCCCGGCCCCTCCTCCGTCTTGCATTTGGAGGCGGGGCCGTCCGCTCCGCGAGCCCCCAGTCTCGCCCAGCGTCTAGACGCTATTCATGATCCATCTGTCTGGTGGCCCGGGAGGACGGAAGGCCTAATTGCAGGAGGAATATTTTCTCCTGCCCCCGTAACCCCGGCGCGCCGCGAGAACGTTCCTCCATCGCCTGACGCTCCAGCCTCGACATGCAGGTGCCTGGTGCAGAGAAGGGCCCAAACAGGGTCTGGATGTTTTACGTTCCAGCTTTGCTATAGCAGTGCGAACCATGTTCAGGAAAAGGATCAGGGAGAGAGAAAGGAACCAAAAAAAAAAAAAAAAAAAAAAAAAACCCTTCCTGCAGGGATGTCTGAAGATGAAACACGCAGGGACAGCTATAAAATATATAAATAAATAAAATAATAGTCGTTTGTGCAGTAAACATTTCTCTCCGGGTCCTAAAAACATCAAAAGCCACAAATTATGCAGTCCTGGAACATTCGCCCTCGCATCTGCGCATCAATGTTCCACACACAGAACAGGAAACAATCATTACGTGGCAGCCGCCGTGAAACATTCCAGAACAGAAAAAAATTAAATAAAAAATACATCAGAATGGAACAGAACTATGATGGACTCTAAAAGTGCAGCAAATAAATTAGATGCTGAGCAATCTGAGCTTAACCTTTAACCTCTTTGTCTCTACATACATATACATAGCCTAGTGGATAACACACTCGCCTGTGAACCAGAAGACCCAGGTTCAAATCCCACTTACTACTATTGTGTCCCTGAGCAAGACACTTAACCCTAAGTTTCTCTAGGGGGACTGTCCCTGTAACTACTGATTGTAGGTCGCTCTGTATAAGGGTGTCTGGTAAATGCTGTAAATGTAAAACGTTTTTATGTTCAGGTAACCTTTTTCCCCCTGTATAGGGTGGATTACACGTACCGCCATGTGAACCTTGGCACAATTATGCAATGGGGTCTAGAAAATACAACAGAGAAAGCGAAGAGGAGAAGAGAGGGAGCGTATTTCCAAATAAGCACCTGCAAAAGTGCCACCCAAACCCCACAGACAGGGTGACTTCACGTGAGCGGAGAACCGAGAGGAAAGGCGAAATGGCTGCAAGAGCTACACAGTGTCACATCCTGATGTGCGACGTCATTTCTATTTCTATAGCAGCCATCCCGGGTCCACTATTAGGGCCCTATGATTTCCGCAATGCAGAAAACGGACTGAATTGCGGAATTCTACAAACAAAACGGAACCTGCTATAAAACACGGAATTGTGTATAATTGCCGTTTCTGGCCGCTGCAGCCAGCGATGGGCTGGCAGCGTTTAGGCTTGGCTCGCCGGGAACATTGATGTCCTCAAAAATGTATGGAATTTGACTCTTAGTGCGAAGTTTAGAGCGGAACAATAGCAAAGCTATTTTTCGGAAAAGAACAACTCTTTTGGACGAACATATGTGACGACCACTTATAGTCAGTAACACGTATCAGAAACAGAGAAAAGAAGCAAACTAGCACAAGCCCATCACGCCAGCAAACAACCGGTCATGGTTCCAATGTTTATTTACGTTTTTTATGTTAAGGTCAAACATGAAGCACTTATTTTACAAAAAGAAGAATGTGTAAAATTGTGAAATAGTTATTTGCATGAAATGCACATTACTTACATGTAAATGTTTTTTTTTTTTTTTTTTTTAAAGCAAAAAGTAAATGCCCAAGTACTTTGTTGAACAGTGATTAAGTGTTATTTGTCATAATTGCAGGTTATTTAAAGTGAAGTGATTGTCACATGTGATACACAGCAGCACAGCACACGGTGCACACAGTGAAATTCGTCCTCTGCATTTATACCATCACCCTGAGTGAGCAGTAGGCACCATGACAGGCGCCCAGGGAGCAGTGTGTGTGGATGGCGCTTTGCTCAGTGGCACCTCAGTGGCACCTTGGCGGATCGGGATTTGAACCTGCAACCTTTTGATTACGGGGCTGCTTCATTAACCGCTAGGCCACCACTTTTTTGATCCATCCACTCCATAATCACATATGGCCATACATTATTAGTTGAATTTCAACACCAATATACCTTCAACACAAGCTGCAGATCACATGATCAGAGGAAACCAAGTCTTACTAACACAGTATGACAAAATTTACCATTTTGATGGTCAAGTTTTCTATGACATTTCAAGGACAAAATGGTAAGTGGGGTTACTACACTAGGCTACTACCATCCTGCTGTCATTTGTTAAATCATATGGAATGATAACCTGGAATTTGTTTTTTTGTTTCGGTCCCAAAATATCAGCAAACAAAAGACATTTACGCAGCGCATCACTATTCCACACGAAGCTCCAACAGGTTGGTTTTTTGCTACGACTACTAAATCATGGTGCGAAAAGAAAAAAGAAAAGGGCGTGGGCGCCTTGACAAAGGAGGAAGGAACGACTCACTCTGAAGGGTGGGGTGAGAGGGTGTGGGAGGCGGAGTCACGGTGGGGCAGTGCTCCTCATCGCTGTTGTCTCCGCAGTTATTCAGCTGATCGCAGATCAGAGACACCAGCTCCAGACACTCACCGTTGGAGCAGCGGAATTTACACTCTGAGAAAGAAGAGGGAGAGAAACAAACACATACCAGACAGGTTAAGTAACGCCGGTGCAAACAGCCGCCGCCACCGCAGAAACTACCAATCACGGCTTCACCCTAAAGGTGATGTTACTCAGGCCATCTGCACCTTGAGTAGACAGGAATTTGGTTACTCACACACACACACACACACACACACACACACACACACACAGAATGAATCACAGATTCAATGAAACTGCAAAACTCTGTAATTACGGAAACGAATGGTTTTAATTGCGGACACTATCCTACAGTCATCTGCGGATGTTCCCTCGTGGTGGGACCCGCTCCAACCACCAACTACCACACCCTCTCACACACTTACTGACCTCCATTCAAGAGATTAGCCATTACACCTCCGGCCACCAGAGTTAGGAAATAGAAATAAAATTATTATTATTATATTTTTAAGTGTTGTTGAAATTAAATACGCATCCCTTTTTTTTGCCGCATAAAAGACAAGCATTTTAAGATTGTTTGCATTACAAAGATCCCAGACATAGTTCAATTTCCCCTTCCTTTAGCAAAAAATAAGTAAAAAATTCCCAAAAAAAAACATCCATACATGGATTTTTTTTTCCTGAACGAAACCAGACGTTTCCCAACATCCAACTTTGCTTATTTGGGGGGGGGGGGGTAAAATGAAATGAAAAGATACAGAGATAGATAAACCATAACACAGTGTACCCAATGAGTTCTCCCCGGTCTTTGGTTCGAGTGATTGACGCCATGGACAGGCTCGACCCGGACATTCGCTGAGCCAATCACGTGCTCTTGGAATGGAATGTTCTGGTTTTTAATTTCCACCCATGATGAATAAAAGAGCAGAACATTCTGGCCATGTATGGGGCTCATGGGGCCGGGCCGGCCCACGTTCCTCGCAGGAGCGCCGGGGCATCTGGATCCCGCGTCTCCTCAGAGTTCACATTCCACGTGTGATATTATAAACGGAGGCATTTTTCGGAGTCAGCACTTGGAAGGCCGGTGTACAAGGGCTGGCATCCCGATCTGAGGAGAAGAGTAACTGGGCGCGGGCACGTATGCGATGAAACGAGCCCAAGACATCTGGCCTGAGGATTATGGGACAGGGTGTGGGGGTCAGCCTTTATGATGGAAGAGGCACACTTATGCACCATGACCGCGCTAATACACACAGAAATAAACTTACCATGGTTGCAAACACACACCACACCCCTCCGGTCCGTAGTCTCATAAAATAACTTGATCCAAAAATGTTTTTTGAATTACCGTCCAGTCTAGGGCTTGGGGCGATGGACTGGTGTTTTGTAAAATAAGAATATATTATACACACACACACACACACAGATACAGACAATTAGATATTTTGTTATATTATCCTCATTCAAGGACTATGGGCCTGTCAGTAGCTCCGCGTCCTCCCTAAGAGTGTCTAAATACATTCTCGAACCTGGTCACTAATCAATAAAGAAATAAACCGGCAAGTATTGAGAGGTGAAATCCATTTCTAGAGGGGAAAGTACCTGTGGCCGAGAGGTCATCTGGCTGCATACTGCCCCTGCAGTAACACTCCTGAAGGCAACGTTAACCAGTCCAAACAGGAGCGGCCGCTAGTCCAACGGCCATCACAGGTCCGTTCACCATGAAGGTTTCAGGCGGGGGGAAAGTTCTTTACAGTATCCTGGCAAAAGCAGTTCAAAATGGCGGCAGAACCTGGACAGGGCGCTATCCTCCCGTCCACACGTGCGCTGCCATCCTGTGAACCAGCACACGGCCAGATGCGTTGGGTCGCGAATGGGGTTCCGTGTCAGTCTGGGATGCAAGCTCAGGTCCAACGTGGAGCTACAGAGATCCTGGCGAGGCACGGGCTGGACCGGTCCACACCCGCCATATACCTGGGTCCCACAGACTCAGGGAGCACAGCTGAGGGAGACAGAGACAGAAAGAGTCAGACACTGTATGGAACAGGACTATAAAAATCAAGCATTTCATCCACAAGACGCACTATATGTTTAAGTATTGGAATTATATTGGGTGTACACCTACACCCGATCGCCGCAGGGCTGGGCGATTCTGCAATTGGATTAGTGATGGAGAAAATTCCGGTTTACAAGATTACAATGACCCGATTTTTACTTGATCAGTTGTTGCGGAAATTTGTGCAATCAGAGCGCATGCTCATGCGTACATGTGGCGTCAATGCTAGACGTGGAGCACACTAGCAGTGGCCGATCATTGTTTCTCGCACAGTGGACTAAACTTGGCTGTCACTTTGAAACTCAACTTTTCATCGCTCAAAGTGACAGACCCAGGTTCAAATCCCATTACTTACTACCATTGTGTCCCTGAGCAGGACACTTAACCCTAAGTTGTTCCTGGGGGGGACGGTCCCTGTAATTACTGATTGTAAGTCGCTCTGTATAAGGGCGTCTGATAAATGCTGTAAATGTAAATGCCTGTAATTTTGCTTTATGCGTTTTGCAATGCTTACACTATGCATGTGCTTTCTTATATTTTTTATATCATGCCGATAAAATAAAGCATCTCTTGCATTTTTAGCCATGGCTGTGGGTTCACTTGATGCTCACCTACTGTAAACCACCGATATTGTAGACAAACGAATACAATTCGTATTCGAACCCAACTCAAACCCAACCAGGCCCAACCCAACCACCATCTCCCCAAAGCTGAGGATGATGACAAAAAGACAAGTACGAGCACTTTAGCGCTCATTATCAGGCCACTATCGGCCGAGACGCTACGCGGCCGTCCTCAGCACATTTCCAAGAGGCCGAGTGCTCGATATCATCGATCTCCCTACACCGTTGGCACGTTTACGGGGACGCTCTGGCCTTTCCCGCTCATTTCCACGCAGACTGCTAGCACCGGTGGGCAGGAGCTCACGTCGGAGGGTGGGGGACAGACGAAGCAAATCCCACACACAACCGGCCACCTCCTCACTCGGGAGGTCTCGCTGCGAGGAGGTCTCGCGTCACGCGACATACGAAGGCAAGACCAACTCGCCGCGGCATACGAACAGCCGACAACAGCCAATCGGGATTTGTTAGCGTAGCGCGGCTGCCGTCTGACTCCGTGGAGCGAGGCTGCCGTGCTGTTGCTAAGGGTCCATTCCGCCGTCGTCAGGGAGGGAGGTATTTTTGGGAGCTTTTTGATTTTGTTTTAAAAAAAAAAATAAAAAATTTCAGTCAACGACGCCTCCGCCCGAAAGGCTGATTTCGGATCCCTAACCCCGATCTCAAAATCTGCGTGTCGCCAAAACACTCAGCCCCCACATACTTTCAAGCCCCAGCCCCAACAACTTACGTAACCGGCAGACTTACGTAACGGAGCTACTCAACAAGAACTAAACGGCCGCCACCAGCCCGCGCCTACGCGGACTCGCGCACAGGAAGGCTGTTACGCGGCTAACGTGGCCCAGGGGGTGGGAGGGTGGTTGTGGGGGGGGGGGCCCGTCTGGCTAACGGGATGATCAGCGGGGAGCCCGCGGCCGCCGGCTGACAGCCTCTTATTCATTCGCCGGAGACGACAGGCGCATCCACATACTTTAGCTCCGGTTACAGGCCCACTTCCTGTCTGTCCCAATCATCCTCCGCCTCGCCTCCCCGTCTCCAGCAGATAAGGACAGTGACTCAGCCAGGATGTCCTCAATCTTGGATTTCATGCCTGACGCTCCTTACACACACGCGCCGGGCACGAAACATCACTTTTTCATGAGGGCGGCCTCGCGCACAAGCAGGGCTTTGTTAGCGGCTTCCTGTGATTCACGCGGTAGTCAATCATAATGAGACACGCACACATCCACAAATACAGTCCCCGCAACACACGCACACACCTGTTATCCCGATCGCAGTCAAGTAAATGCATCCCTACTGTGCTCACGGCATGGCTGCTCTTCTCTACCGTACACATTAGGTGAGTCACAGCTCATTCACACTCGCACACAAAGCTCATACCGCATACAGCTGTTAGCATCTGCCTTGAAATGTGTTGTACGCGGTCATAAATAGTTCCGTTTTTTGTGAACTAGGGCTTTCAACGTAAACAAAGCAAACACCCGGATGTTCGAACCAATTTTGTTTCACAGGTAAGAGAGAGAGAAAAGCTGACCAAAAAAAAAAAAAAAAAAAAAACATAACCTCCACTGGTAATTCCTCTTGTACATGGGCGTAACAGTGGAGCATGGCCTCTACAAAAAAAAAATGTGCAGATTCAACTGTGCGGTCATAAACGCTTACCATACGCCTTACGTAATGCCCAAAAAAAAAAAAAAAAAAAAAAAAAAAATTAAATTAAAACTTGACTTACATAACGATGATTTCATGTCTCCTAGCATGGCAACACAAGATTGTTATCTTTTTACTTACCCAAAAGGCACTCCATTTGGGGGAAAGAATGAAGTAAAAAGACAATATATTTAAAAGCACATGACCTGCGCATTGGGGCCATATGCTTTATGCCATGCTTTATTAAGACCTTTTATATATATATATATATAAGGTCTTAATAAAGCATATCCCAATAGATAAAATAAAGTACAAAAAAACCTAAATCTTCACACACTGTAGATCCCACAGTTTAAATTAAATCAATTGTACAGCAACATGAAGAATGAAGGGGGGAAGGTGGCATTTGGAGGAGATTTCGGGCCAGAATTTACAAAGTGGTCTCAACATATGATTGGTTTGTGTGATAACGTTTGCAGAAACCATCGTGACAGGACCCCGGCAAATTTGCAGAGAATACGCCAGAAGAAGTGTGCCAATGCCTTTACTCATCGCACAGAATGCAGCAACAATACTGAAATATTATACCAATATTAAGGATGGTACTCGATACTATTTGATAATACAGGGGAAGAAAAAACAAAACATGGGAACTTTTTAAAAATTATTTAAATTTTTTTTTTTTAAATAAATAATTAAAAACGCGCTAAATAGATAATAAACAAATTTATTTGTAATGTTTTTGAGCCAATCAGATGCAAAAATGGAATTTAACTTTCAATACCAGTGCTAATTCGCGTCGAAATGGACACTTAATGATTATAATCTGAGAATCGATTTTTTGGACAACCCTACAGCAGACCCAGAGCCAGAGATGTCTGAAGTTTACTGCCTGCCCACACCTCCATGTTGATGATGAGCATGTGTGTATTCTTTATGCGGATTGCAGCATCTCTGGTGTGTGCCGAGGAGGGCACATTTGGTCGCTCAGGCATCTCCGATGCCTATCAGCGTGGAGGCATATCTGCATTATGACGTCTGCCTGTCTAGATTGTGGCGTTGATTGGCACCAGACGCCCCTGCAAGTTCAGCCGACCCCCACCTTCATGTTTTCTACAGGCACGGTTCAAAAGGAGCAGGAAGAACCTCCAAGATAATCCTTCATCCACATGGACCTCCCTTGTTCTCGTTCGCACACAGTAAGTACTGTAAGCGCGCACACACACACACACACACACACCACAGCTGCTTGGGCTGCAGCACTGCACTAGCCTGAGCTTGAGACAACAAAAGCTTGTTGTGTCTGCGCTGTGCCTGTGTGTGATAAGAGTCAGACAGAATACGGTCCTTCAGTCTCACTCTGAACCACACACGCACGCGTTTTTGCGGTGTTAACTACAGCGTGGTGTCTGTGCCCTTCCCCTGCCCTCTCAAGTGCCAGTCAATTCATCCCTAAGGGACCAATGAGAGTGTGTGTGTGTGTGTGTGTGTGTGTGGTGTGTGTGTGTGTGTGTGTGTGTGTGTGTGTGTGTGTGTGTGTGTGTGTGTCGGGTGCACAGAAAGGGCACCGATGTCGCCGTCTCACAGGGTATCCTGGGCGCCAGACTGGAACTAACAGCAAGAAATAGGGGGTAAAGGGCAAGCGAGAGAAGAAGTACCCCAACTACACAAGCAGCTCACCTTGTGGTGAGAAAACACACACACACACACACACACACACACACATAGTGACTCAGTACACCAGGCTTGCTCACAGATGCAGGGCTGTAGAGACGAACACACACACACACTGAAGATACACACTTATACATATTCTTCACCATCATAATATTTGTTATCGAGAATGGTTATCCAAACGTAAAGAAAATCTGTTTTTAACACCGTCTCCGTGGAGCTGGAGCGCCGGGCAGTTCTGGAGACGCCGGCGCAAGGGTCCGCTGGAGTTGGCTGTGCAACGAGATGCGGTGCTGTGTGGCCACAGCTTGCTGCATTCCTCTCCAATCACACAGCTCTGCTGAAACCATGCCAACCTGGCATCATCTGCACCATGGCAGAGGACATTTATAGCTCTCTCTTTCACACACACACACACACACACACACACACAGGAAAAGGTGGAGCGCTCAAGCGTCGCTGTTTGTGTGCGTGTCTGCGTGCGAGCAATCAAACGCATTACTATTTAAAGATTTTGCAACAATCTGAGCACAGATGCTTCTCTGTATGAAGTCGTCTGGCACCCAGCTTAGAGGTCACATTCCCCCTATCTGCCAGACAGCAGGCTTAACCCCGGCACTGCCGGATCCAGGCGGCCAGGCAAGCTGGGATGAGGAGCACGTTTTCAGAGGAGGGTTTTTAAAACGTTCCATCTAGGCCTTTCACCTCTTCCATTTGCAGCAAACAAACTAAAAAATAAAAAAAAAAAAATACAGAAAACATTTCCTAAGGCAGCACCAACACACTAACGCTAAAAACAAAGACATAGGCAAAGACACAAGAATGAAATATAAGATTAGAAACTTACCATCTCTGCTAAAGCTAATGTTGAAGACACAAAGTCTGTCTCTGCTAGCACTACAAGCAAAGACGCTAATTAAGTCAGTCTCGGCTAATGGTGAGGACAAAATACAACACAAGGCTGTCATGCCTTATATTCATTTGTACAGGGACCGTGTGGCCTATAAAAGACCAGTCCAAACCTCAATTTAGGAGCCAAATCATTGAATGAATGCATTTGAAGGGCCAACGTGAATACGGTCCTGTTTCAAGGGGAATTTCAAACGTGTCCCACAGAAGCGTTCTGCCGAGAGGGAACCATTGTCCAAAAAAATTTTTTACAAACAAAAACACTTTAAAAAAAAAAAAAAAAAAAAAAGTGTGCGTTCCTCCAGGAACTTTAAGAGCCGGCACTTCACGAAGCAATGTAATTACCCATAAGCTAGACCGTCTCATTTAGCATGGCTGGGAGGCCGCAGCCATCAAAACGCCTTCACGGTGGTAGTAGCCCAGTGGGTAACACACTCGCCTATGAACCAGAAGACCCGGGTTCGAATCCCACATACTACCATAGTGTCCCTGAGCAACTACTGATTGTAAGTCTGATAAATGCTGTAAATGTAAATGTTCACACCACACAATGTAGGATTCAGACCCTGAATTGAGACTCAAATGCAAAAGACATGCAGCACGTCTATTTGTTATCGGGACAGGCCAGAGTGGCACGGTTGCGCATCCCGTTTTCTCCAATGTTTTTATTCCCATAACAAGTAGAAGAGGAAGATGGTTCCGCCCCCATTTCCACTACCGCTTCAAACAGGGGCGGTCTGCTGCGCCTGACAGCTGTGTCTCGCATCACACGCGCTCTTCCTGAAGCAGGAGGCTTCCCTGCTATGCCACTGGAATGCCGGCCCGGTCGAGCACCAGCCAAAGACCAAGACAGGGCAACCGTGCCCGCTGCCTCTTATGGACACATGAGCACTCGGCAGCGGCGTCGACATGCTGAACCTGGAGAGCAGACCGGGTCCAGACACGCTGTCGGGCCCATGATGAATGAAGCTGAGGGAAAGAGCAACGTCAGAGTCTAAATTCAGAGAGACGGCGCGCGTGCAGACATACTTTTAATATGATCAGCAGCTCTGTCCAGACACACACACACACACACACACACACACACTACATAAAAAATATATTAAATTGCACTCTATACTGTTCTCATTGCATCTTAGTAAACATGAAGCCTTAATAATAGAATTAAATCATTCGTTTTAACGTGCTCAAGTTATGTTTGTGATATTATGATGACTTAACGGACTGCCCAGGACATCTGAAGGTAAACTGTGGTATCAGATATAAAGTTGTGAAAGTTGGAACAATGACACCTCCATTGTTTTAGACTTCCACTAGGTTGAGACTCCACCATATAAATGCTGGACATCATGATTTGGCCCTGGTGAAAGTCACTCAGATCCTTACACACACCCAACATGTTACATGCCCAAGACCTCCTTGGAGTTCCAACCTCAAGGACAAAATGTCCATTTGCAGTCTAATAAACAACATTCTCTGGTCAGTGGCTGTAACATTATGGCAGATTGTTGTATGCATGTACATACCCCGCATGACAGTATGTTTCTTGGTGCCCGATCCAAGCCCGAGTAAACTGCATCAGAAGACTAACTTTTTGCACTGGTTGCACTGGTGCGGCTAACTTACACCAGCACAATTTTTTGACTGCATTGCACGTAACAACACAGTTTTAAAGGTTAAATTTTTTCTTTAAAAAATAAATAAATAAATAAATAAAAATTTGCTGTGCATATAGGCAATACTGACTTGTAAATTATTTAACATCAATCTGGTTGAAGTTAAATTCTACACGAAAGGGAACTTACAGAAAGGGTGTTGGTGCTCAATTTTTCACTGAGCTGAAAATAAAACAAGACTAATTCTACAACTAATACAAAATGCAGCAGCACGACTAATCTTCAACCTTCCCAAATTCTCCCACACCGCCCCTCTGCTACGTTCCCTCCACTGGCTCCCAGTAGCTGCACGCATCAGGTTCAAAATACTGATGCTGGCCTACAAAGCCAAACATGGAGCAGCACCATCCTACCTCACAGCCCTTATTACACCTCACACTGCACCTCGTATACTCCGAGCCTCCAGTACTGCTCGCCTGGTCCCTCCATCGCTAAAGGTAAAAGGCAGACATTCATCTAGACTCTTCTCCGTCTTGGCCCCTCGGTGGTGGAATGAACTTCCCCTCGAGGTCAGAACAGCTCAGTCACTGAGCACCTTCAAACGACAGCTCAAGACCTTCCTCTTTGAAGAATATTTAGATTAAACTGTAATTTTCTTGTTGTCAAACTTTGTGTACAGAATCTACAACAGAGTGAATAAAATAGATGTATTCATAGTTGGGGTCCTAGTGAACCAGAATTGATCTCTTCATCGATGGTAACTTGAAAGCACGTTGTAAGCCGCTCTGGATAAGGGCGTCTGCCAAATGCCATAAATGTAAATGTAAATAAAAGGAAAAAACGAAATATTTTTGTGTTTTAAGGGTTTGAACTTGATTAACATCTCAGCCTGATGATCTTCTTGCTGAAAGGGGATGCTGGGCCAGTTTTGTTGTCATGTGTCCTATTAATGCACTGTGCTTTTTCAGTGTTTCATTTCTAGCATTTTACTCAGTCTCATGATGCGTTTTTGTTTAGCGCTAAAATGGAATCTGAGGCGCTTCTGGCTATTACGAAGTCTGAGGTATTGAAAAAAAAATGTTGGTACGGTCATGTTGTCCGGCCTCCGCCGCCACAATAATGTCGGGTTCTGGCTTTTAAAAAGCTGCACTTGTCGGGCTCGGGTCAGCCACTCAGAGGCAGGCCCCGCCCTTCACGATCTCTGATTGGCTTAGAATGAGACACAGGCTGGATACAGAAATTATTCTCCCCCCCCGAAACGGCTGGTCACACCTCAGATTTTTTTTTTTTTTTTTTTCTCCGCACCGTTGAGAAATTAGCTCGCACTCTGGAGCCCAGCCGTAGCGGGGTGAGGGTGCATCCATATACATATCCCAATGTTCCACAAAAGCATATGTGGAATTCTAATTAAACTTAAGAGAGCTTTTAGCATGAACGGTTTATGGTCTGTGATGGGAGTGTCGTGGGATGGGCACCGGCCGGCGCGGCCCCGAGTAATAGGACTAATTGGTTAAGGATAGTGGGCGAGCGAGCGAGTTTTACGACTGTGCAAGGCTGTAATGTCGCCACCTTTCCCCGAGAGTCATCGCTTGGGAAGCGTCTGGCTCGTTCGGTTGCCAGACATAGTGACCAGTACCGGCTGAGTGTGTGTGCGTGGAGATCAAAGCCAGACAGGATTCAGTGTCTCACAGCGCGAAACCCTATAGCCACGGCAGCAGCTGGAGCGAGTCTAGAACGCAAAGAAGAGCCACCCGAATCCGGCCCAGCTTCCCAAACAGCCAGAGAGAGTGAAAGGGCATGAGCGCCACCGCAGCACATCCCCGGCGTCACTCATTTATCCTCGGCAGCTGACAGGAGCGCTGCCAAGCGCCGGAGAGGAAACACCTGCCGAATCCAGCTTTCACAGCACATGCTCTCAAGTAGGTCGGGTCACAAAGCCAGGTCCAGGGGTGGCCAAGTTCGGTCCTGGAGAGCCACATAGCTGGAGATCTTCCAGCTCCCTTTACACCACAAGCCCCTGTCAGGGCCACGAATAGGGCGGCACTGGATCGTCAGAGAGTGGTTTACATCACAAGATCAGGATGCAGGTGAAGGGTCATTTTCTGGTTACATGGAGGTGGAGAAACTCCTGGTATGTGGCTCTCCAGGTCCACCTGATCACCCATGGCCTAGTTCTGAGGTTCTCAAGCCTCGTCTGTCAGTGGGCCATGGCAAATAAGGTCACAGATGGTTGGATCAGGAAAGTCTTAGAACCCAGGTCATTTACATGCACATTGGACCTGTGACTTTGTGGTCTTCTCATTAAACAAGTTCTCGGGTGATCAGATTTTATATCGCCCCCTTGTGGTCTCCAAAAGATGTTATTCTAAACCACATTTAACTGGAGGACAATGGAATGGGTCAAAAAGCATTGATTATAATACTTCAGAGTTCCACAAGGACAACAGCACATTCAGAAGTTGAAACCCATAAACTGAAACACTTCATATCAGCGCAAGGCAGGTCCTTCTGTGAACAGCTGGTTTAAGAATGTTTTAAAAAAAAGAACAGGCCTAAGATTAACTACAGATATGCACTATGCAGTTCAGATCATATACTCTGACTTTAAATTTTTTGTAAAGAACTTTCAGTAGTGAAAGGGCTGCAACAACCATGCCTAGATGAATAATTCAGTTTCGGAAGGACTAAGGAAACAAACCCACCATGGATCCCACAAACCACAGAGTGGTGTTGTCAATATTCATAAGCCATATATTAATATTGGGGCTAATCAAAGCACATCCATGACCAGAAGTCAGAAGTGGCAGGGTATGTAAAACCACTTTTTACAGTCAGAGCTGTCCAGTCTGCCAGGAAAGCAGCCGGAGAGACACTATAATTAAAGAGAAAGCGCTCAATCTGTTACAGTACAGCAGCGACCCAAAAACTGACAACTGTCACCATGACTGCTCACCACGATGGTGAGTCACAGACTGATCACGGCGTTCGTCACGTTGCAGCTCATCCACAAATCAAGTGGCCGTTTCTGCCAGAATCCAGCGCCACGTACGTGTGCAGGGTGTTCACGCGAACGCACGACCCAAAACCTCAGCTGATGGGCTCGTCGGCGCCAAGGCTTCGCGAGGACAGCGGAGTGCGTTCCGGTCACTCGGCTCGTCTCGGAGATGACTAGGATGCTTCGGTATGGTCATAACAACACGTACCCCTCAAGCCAACAACCCAGGCTCATGTGCAGGATTCACCCAATCATTTATCGTCAAAATTGTGGAAAACGTAAAGATATGAAAGTGAAGTGATTGTCATTGTGGTGCGCAGGAAGCACAGCACGCGGTGACAATGAAACGCGTCCCCTGCAATCGCCTTAGTGAGCAGAGGGCAGAAATTAAATTAAAGTCATTATCCGAAGACGCAGGCGGACCTCCTGCCCCTGGACGCCGTGTCCTGGGTCACTTTCCGCCCAGGGCCTCGAGTCAACCTGAAGGAAAATGGGACAGCGGCACAGACCGCGTCCGAGACATCCCAGAATTACCTGGGAGCGCACGGCCTAAAAAAAAAAATCCAGCCCAGACCACACACACCCCACCCACGGAGTAAAGGACATTTTCCCTGCAGGTTACAGCCCCTGGGGACAAAAGTGACACCCGGGGCAGAACTTTTGCTTTCCACCAGGTGTGCTGTGCGCGCTCCGACCGTCCTGCTGTCCACGGAACGCGTCCTCGCCGTGAGACGCAGGATCAGTGCGCGCCGCAGCCCCTACAGACCATCAGAAGAACCTCAGAAGTTGGCAGCCGGAGGAAGCTGCGCATTAAAAAAAAAAAAAAAAAAAAAAAAACGCACATCGCAGCCCAGGCAGGAGCGGAGCCTGCGTGCGCGTAGCGGATCGTTACGAACGGCTACGTCCGTCACCGACGCGCGTTACATTTTCGTATGAAAAAAAAAGAGCCCGACTGCAGCAGGAGGTGGAGAAATTCTTTTTTTTTTTTTTTTTTTTTCTTTTTTTTTTATGCATCGCCCCTCCCGCAGCCTCGCAACTGCTGCAGCCCCCGAGACGAAAACGAGAAAGAACAACAACAAAAACACAAAAAAAATCGTCCGCTTACTGTCGTGCGCCGCGCTGCTCCGCGCGTCCCGCAGCCAGACGCGCTCCGGACCCGCGGCTGCTGCAGGAGCGTCTAGACTCTCCGTCACCGACAGCGCCAGAGCCGACGGCAATAAAGCACCACCGAGCAAGAGCGGCGGGAGGGAGGCGGGGGGAGGCAGGCAGAGGACGCCGCAAACGCGCTGCGGCGCCGCGGCCGCGTTCGCGGCGCCGTGCAGCGACACCTGCAGGCCGGGGGGAGCTGTCGCCGCCTCAACAAACAAATACCAAGACAAGCAAGAGCCAAGGTGCAAATTGAATAGTTAATTTAACATTAAAAGGCAAGCTGCCGCTCTTTTACACATTCAGAATAAAAAAAAAAAATACTTCACTCGACTCAAGCGTGCCAAGCCTGTAGTCAAAACTGTGAAGGAGTGGAGCGATTCACATCAGTTTTTGTAAAGATGTCTGTGTGCCAACCAAGGACCTCGGCACATACAACAATAAACCGAGATGCAACAAGCAAAGGAGGACGTCTACAGACGTGGTGACGGGGTCCTGTATGAGCAAGCCAGGAACACGCTGACCAGGGAGATGAACGGTTCTCAACCATGGACCTTGTTTTTAACACCATTGTCCCAAACCAAGTCTGCTACCTGTCAGTGGCTCGCCAGCTTCCTTACGGACAGGAAGGATGGGGTGGTTTAGTGGCTGGTGCTCTGGTTCAGTCAGAACAACCTGGAGCTGAACAATCAAGACTGTAGAGATGGTAGGGGACTTCAGGAGACGTCCTTCTACACTGCACTCCCTCACTGTATCAGACAGCCCAGTGTCTTCTGCAGAGACCTTCAAGTTCCTGGGTTCCACCATCTCCCAGAACCAACATTTCTTCCATCCTCAAGAACATTCAGCAGGGGATGTATTTCCTGAGACAAACAAGGAAGTGTAGGCTTCGACAGGAGCTGCTGAGCCAGTTCTACATTGCAGTCAGTGAGTCCGTCCTGTGCTCCTCCATCACACTCTGGTATGGAGCAGCCACTCAACTGCACAGGACCGACTGCCAGGGACAGAAAAGATACATCAGAACATCAGGGTCCCCATGTTCTCCATCCAGGACCTGTCCCCCTCAAGAACCAGGAAAAGAGCAGGAAAGATCATCACAGGTCCCTCACACGCTGGACACAGACCATTGGACTTGCTGCCCTCTGGCAGACGTTCCAGAAGCCTGCAGACACAAGAACAGTTTTTCACTTCCCTCACTGTCACCCTCCTACACAACTGAACTGTCACACACATTGCAACCGCACTTTATGTAATCTTATGTTATTATTTCTGTAGTCTTTGTATTCTGTAATCTGTATCTAAGATTTGGACTATATTGTATATCCTTGTTGTTTTATGCTGTTGTGCTTTTCAACATCCGTCAGGAGAGTGGAGGTGGAGATCGTTCAGGACTATAAGTACCTGGACTGGTCACAGAATCCACTGGCCACATACAGGAAGGGTCGAAGCAGGCTGCACTTCCTGCATAGACTAAGGTCCTTCGGGGTGCGTAACATCACGCTGCGGATGTTCTATGATTCCATAGTGGCCAGTGCCGTCTTGTATGCTGTGGCGTGTAGCTGATAAGAACAGGCTAAACAAGCTGATCAAGAAGGCTGGCAGCGCGATGGGAGTAAAACTGGACACGCTGGAGACTGTGGCGGAGCAGAGGATGCTGGGAAAGCTGCAATCTGTTATTGAATATGCTGATCACCCACTGCACGGTGCTGTGGAGGGGCAGAGGAGTTTTTTCAGAAAAACGTTTGAAATGCTCCACTGAACGGCACAGGAAATCCTTCCTTCCCACAGCCATCAGACTTTTTAACTCGCCCTCTGCCATTCACTCACACAATACGTGTCCCTCTCTCCCTCTCTCTACCTTACACTCACTGTCTGTAAGTCTGTAAACAACATGGGGTTGTGCAATATGATCCTTCTGCTGCTGTCCTTCTGTGCGACTGTCTCCTGTTGCTGTTTTTTTACTGTGCAATAACTCACTTATTGACTTTAAACTCTTACATAATGTTCAATGCTGCTTTATCCATTACTACATACTTGTTTTTAGCGCTTATATTTATTTTATTTTTTTATTTATTCATAAATGCATGTCTGTCTCTCTGTGTACTTGTTGTATGTCTTGCACATACATTCTATGTACATTGTATGTCTTTCCCTCTGTGCAGTTGTAGCATAAGCAATTTCCTTCAGGATTAATAAAGTTTTCTGATTGTTGCTGATCTGCTGTTGGGTTTGTTGTTGCTTTTAATCAGTGGTTTTCTGACAATGTTCCTAATGAAAAACTTAAAAAAAACAAAAGGGATCGTTGTAGAATAGTGAAAATCCCAGGTTCTAACCCCACTTCCATTGTGTCCCTGAGCAATACATTTAACCCTGAGTGTCTCCAGGGGGACTGTCACTGTCACTCAGGATAAGGGCGCCTGATACATGGCATTCTTTTAAAAAGTAAATGGAATTTTGTGTGTGTGTGTGTGTGTGTGTGTGTGTGTGTGTGTGTGTGTATATATATATATATATATATATATATGCTAAAATGATATTTTAAGTATTCTGAATGTATCTTTTTTTTTTCTTTTACCAATTTTGCCTGTTAGACCATGAAAAACTGAAAAGGTTTCATAGTTTAGAAAAAAGGATAATTCACACATTCAGCACTAGTAAAGACATATTTTGTCCTGGGTGAAATGTGCTTTGTTCATTCTTTCCAGGCTTCTTTTTACCACAATTTGGTTCTTCATCCATGTGAAAATGAAAAGGTTTGCAATGGTTCCTTATTCCAAATGTGTCATTTGTATCAGTTGGCATGAATCAGTTCTAGAACCTGTTTAATTTAGAATTTTTATATATATATATATATATAGTTTTCTGTGTCCTTGTGGCTCCAGATAAAACATTTGAAAGTATTAACAACAGCAGGAAGGCACGTCGCGGAAGTAAGTATGAGCGAAACGTCTCTTCGGCAAGACGAGAGTCATGCAGAAAGTGCTGAGGAGAACAGATTTTTTACCTCCGGGTTTGTCATAATGAAGACGCAAACACAAGCACCTCATTAAAAAATTATCACGACACAAAGCAGGGTTTCAAAATATAATTAGCTGTCTGGCACTCACACATAGGACACACACACAGGAGCCTCTGTATGTGTGTGAGCGTGCGGAGTACACGCCAGACATCACCCCCTGCTGGGACTTTAATTGAATGAGACCAGGACCCCTGGGTCTGATGCCAGCACACGTCTGTCTGAACATATGAGACGGGCATGGGTGGGACGCGAACGTGTGTTCGGGGGATCGGGGGAGGGGAAGAGGATATAAAGACACCAAGGATCCACCATGTAATACTTTAATTAAAACAAGGGCCTAAAACCAGACATCATGCGACAGCTGAGGACAGTTTCCTGAAGGCCGAGACCACTGTCCAGCCATTTATTAATCAAGAAAAACTTGAGTGTGTTTCCATTGGACATCTTCAGCGTCACAGCAGCTCAAATGCACCCGTTTAAACAAGCAGAGTGGACCAGAGTAGACGCCGAACCCCAACGTGTGCCGGTCACTCGTGCTCAGGGGGCAGGGTGGCTGTATTGGCTTTGAAGTGTCGCCGCCGGGGCGGGGCCGGCTGGGTGTAGCCGGACTCCGAGTCACACGTCTGTTCGATGAGAGCGGGCGGAGGCAGCAGGAGACCCAGCCTCGATCCAGGCCTGGGGGCTTCCAGGTGGGGGAAGAAGTACCTGCAGCGGGAGGTGGGGTGTGCCGAAACGGGAAAAACAGAGGAGAGAGAAGGGCAGAGGAACCGGGCAGAGGTGGAAATGAGGAAAGTAAGATGAGTCATGGCAGAATGAAAGATAAGCTGAAAGGAGGGGCCAAAGGAGGTCTGAAGGGCTGAAGGTGATTGGATGGTGTTTACGTGGAGGATACTGACGCCATTAAACTAAACCGAGCGGGGGGAGCATTCACCTACCTAGCGAAATTTCTCAGCAAGTCCCCAAAACTGATCACGCAATTGAATGAAAGACGGCTCAGACAATGTTGTTTCTACTGCAGTTAAATTAGTATCACATCACCAGATGTCATAAACTTTACAGCAAATGTGAAAGTGAAGTGATTGTGATACACTGCAGGACAGCACACGGTGAAACAACATGTCCTCTGCTTTTAACCATCACCTTAGTGAGCAGCCATGACCAAATTCGGGGTAGTGGTGGCCTAGCGGTTAAGGAAGCGGCCCTGTAAACAGAAGGTTGCCGGTTCGAATCCTGATCCACCAAGGTGCCACTGAGGTGCCACTGAGCAAAGCACCGTCCCCACACACTGCTCCCCGGGCGCCTGTCATGGCTGCCCACTGCTCACTCAGGGTGATGGGATAAATGCAGAGGAAAAATTTCACTGTGTGCACCGTGTGCTGTGCTGCTGTGTATCACATGTGACAATCACTTCACTTTTTTTTTATTCTTATTGGTTCATATACATTAGCAAAATATGTAGGTTAATAAAACTAAATGTCTCTCCACTGCCCTGTTTTTGATCTTTGCCTTGTCATTGGACAAAAAAAGAGGGGGCAGAGAGAACATATTTTCAAAATTCATAAGATTGTTTGAAACATGACCATTACACTCAAAGAACCCATTGTGAAAAACACAGAACAGAGAAACGAAAGCCAAATGAAAAGCAACGGGTGTTGGCGACGCCATACGAGCAACATCGCATAACAGACAACTTTCTCAATACCGAGACTAAATAACAGACATACATACTGATACATACTGGTTACATACTGATTTCTTTTTTTTTTATGCCTCCATCTCCTGCCCGCAGTAAGTAATTAAAGTCTATTGCTGGTCTGGCTCCTTTTACGTCTTCTTGGACAGGTTCTCAGAACTTCCAGTCGAGCCCCTTTAGACCAAAGTTACCAAAAGTTAAATTTTGGAAAAATCTTTTGTGACGGGCCTTTTATTCAAGTTTGCTCTGCACAGGTAGAAATGTTGCTATTGCAATGTTGCTTACCGGCATCTGAACAGCAGATTTTACAATTACAGTTATGGCCAGAGCTGTTAGGAACAAACTGGGACTTCATGCAACATGGAGCGTCTTCAGTCTTTATTGAACAAAGTTATACACGTCACTTCAGATGGAAAAAGGGTCCATATTTACAAAGCCACAGGTGAAGGATTATTGGTTAACACAGAGTACCAGGTCAGACCAGTGCTTGGTAAGTGCAAACAGCTCCATCCACACACATACACACACACACAGAGTTCAGAGGCACTGTAAGATTGTGGACTAACATTAATTTGAGATTTGGACAACGTGTCCAGTTAAAAGCCTTCATGGTAGATGTATGTGTGTGTGTGTATGTGTGTGTGTGTGTGTGTGAACGAGTGTGGTTAACAAATAGCTGGGACTTATACTCTGTCCAGTCCTGTGTGCACATGCAGCAAGCAGCCAATCAGCAAACAGCTCCGTTAGGTTGGCATCAGCTGAGACTTTATTCTGTTAAAGGGACATAACACAGCAGGTTACACACACACACACACACACACACACACACACACACACACATAGTCAACATGAACAAACACACTTAAATCTTTGGGTGCCCTGTTAAAACTGGCAATTTGCAAGCATTAAAAGGCAATAATAATGAATCATCGAATATAACATACATCGAAACCTCTGAACTTTGTCTTAATTAGTTTGATATTATTTAAGCGCTAATACAGACTGGTACAGGCAACAAGGTAGAAAGGTGGATGTTTGAGGTGAGACCAGACAAGAGAATGTACACAAACACACAGACACACAGACACACACACACGGAGGTAAGACCACTCCCTTTTTTAATACAAGGTTATGGTGGACGGACGTGCACCAATCGGCGTGAGGTACGAGTCCAATCCGCCCCGCTCTGCAGGCATTTTACTACAACGCAGTCCAACATGTCCCCATGCCACCGTGTCAAACTGACCTCCCGGCCGAGGCGCCAACGAGGGGTTGCTGGGCCGCCGCGGAAACGGCAGTCCCCGCTGCGCCGACGACAGTGCCATGGGCCGCGGCCCCATTAACAGGGCTGCCGTCACCCCTCAGGATTCCGGTGCACTTCCAGTTATCCATGTAGTTGGCTGTGGAGGGGCATTAAAAATCTATTTAAGGGGGCGGGGTGAAATAAAATCACTATATTTTAATATCACTATAATAAGACTATGAATACAGCAAGATCTCGCAGTTAACCAAAACTGGTTTGTCTGAGATGACTTGTTGTGTCACAAGATGGAATGGCCAGGCATCGTCTAGCCCATGGTCCGAAAACAACCTACATCATCCCATCCAAACCCCACCCTAGAGCTACATCTATGACTAGTCTATAACTATTTACAGAGCTCTCACAAGCAAAGTACAGCTGTATTGAGCTGGTTTTACTACTCACCTTTCCAGAGCCGGACGCAGCCGTCATCTCCAGAAGAGGCCAGCAGCGTGCTGGTGATGTTCCAGCTCACACGCCACACCTGCGAGCTGTGGTGGTCAAACTGTGCCATCACCTGCACCTCCAGCTTGGTGGGCACTGAGGTGGATGAGCTCTCCCTTCTGGTGCCACACACACACTTAAATGTAGCCAGACCACATTCAGGCTCTGGTGAGCGACACTTCTCTGAACTGGACTCACCGCAAAGGAACCAGCTTGAAGATGCGAACGTCTTTAGTCGCTATGGCGAGCACGTGGAAGGAACGCCCCAGGTTGGGAGAAAATGCGACATCATGCACGGGATCGGTCACGGTCATCAGAGTCTCCACTTTGGCGTACTTCCTGTACAGAAGATCCACAGACCAGAGAACCAGCGTCAGCACAGACTGGATAAAACCCTGCTGCAGGTGTCCGGCGAGGAAGGGGGTCTCACCGAGTGTTCTCGTTGTACTCGTAGATCTGAACTTTACCGCAGTACGTCACACTGTCGTCACTCCCGACTGCAATCATAGGAGGGTGGGCCCGGGAGCTGGAAAACAAACAAACAAACAAACAAATGATGGCTGATATACACCACGACTCTCTTTGACTTACAATAAAATATTGCCATGGTGATTTTATTGACACAAAATGTTTTATTTAGCCCTCATGGGTGGGTTGCTCTGCTGACCTCACTAGAGAAAATGCTCAAAAGCACCACTCAATGGACTAAATTTGTATACAAAAATGTTGATATTTGATGTCCCTGTATCGATACAATATCCCTATGTAAAATATCACGATATATTGGTGTATCGATAACACCCCAGCATATTACATTTATAACATTTGTTCAAACGCCCTCATCCTGAGTGCCTTACAATCAGCAGTTACAGCTGGAGACACTCAGGGATACAATGGTAGTAAGTGGGGTTTGAACCGGGGACTTTGTGGTCTTCTGGTTTGTAGGTAAGTGTGTTATTGACCGTGTATGGCCATAATTAGCCCAAGTAAGCGAGCGAGAAAAGCACAGCCCACCTGGACGGGTTCCAGGACAGGCAGGAGCAGCTGATCTTGCAGCTGATCTCGTGTTGCAGGGACCACTGGCTCAGGTTCATCACGTCTGGGGCCTCGTAGATCCGCACGACTCCATCCGCCGAGCAGGTGCTCAGCACCAGGCCCATGTGCTTTGGTGCAAACTTCACATCAGTCACTGATGTGCGGCTGTCCACCAGTGTGGTGCGTTTTATCTGGGTCATAAGTCAAAAAGCTTTTAATGAACCCTCAGCAAATATAGGGAACAAAGTTTTTTTTTTTTTTTTTTTAAATGAATAAATGTCATATGAAAATAGCCAAATCACGAATCAGACCCGATGTACTAATGTTAAATGTTCATACCCAGTGGCTAAGGCCACGCTGTTTATCATTGGACTCTCCGACAATCTCCTCCCAAACTGCAGCCGTTCGGTCAAACGAGCAGGACGCCAAAACCTGGCCGAACTCGGGGTGTGCCCAGGTCACTCTCCACACAGATCCACTGTGGGTCTACATCAAAACACCTACTTAAATCTACAGGAGAACAATATAAAAAAAAAAAATAAAAATAAAAAAAAAAAGCAGCCTCACCTTCCAGCTTGCTGTGCAACGCCACTGACCATCCTCACCCTTGTCCCAAACCTGCGAAAGCACGGATATGGCAAATCACCATGATGCTTGACCACTACTAAACTTCGGATTCTTCAGACACTCTGATGTTCAGCGTCTCCTGTGAGTGCCACCCCAACAAGTACCCGCATGCAGCAGGGATTTTTGCTGTGACATACAAGTGTAAGTTTGATGACAAGCGGAGGCCTCTTTCTTTAAAGCGACTGTTCGGTAAACACTGCAGGTGAAACTCAGCCCAGTGGTGACACTGGCTAATCAGAAGGCGGCAAGAATCAGCGAAAACTTCAAACAGCCAATCGGAACGTCGAAGGAGCTCAGCGCAGAAATAAACTGACCAATCAACGCTGAACAACGTCTAGGCGCCTTTCATTGAAAGAAAATGTGCTGCGTTGAAACGTACCCCCCTAATTGAAATAAATATAGGCAATGATCATTTAGAATTAAAGTAGTTGTGGTAGATTCTGTCCGCATTCTTCACTTAAAGTATTTTGAAGGCGAACCTTGACGCTTTGGTCACTGGAACACGTCGCCATCCTCCGGCCGTGGAAATCGTAGGAAACATCGTGGATAAGGTCCTTGTGGTCGGCCGCGATGGTCCGAGCGACAAACATGGCACACGAACGCGTCCAAAAACCAACGAGCTTAAAAAAAAAATCACGCGCCCTCAGAGGCGTTCGGCTGCGGCAACGCGTCCGCGACTACCGTCCATCTGTAGAAGCGGCAGGCGGCCGCACCTGAACTGCAGCGCCGTCCGCCCCCTACAGGGCCGGAGTGTTACAACAGGTCCGACATGTTCTGAACGGCGTTGCAGTATTACAGCATTTTCAGAAGCCCTTATCCAGAGCGACTTACAATCAGTACTTACAGGGACTGTCCCCCTTGAGCAGCTTGGGGTTAAGTGTCTTTCTCAGGGTCACAATGGTAGTAAGTGAGGTTTGAACCTGGGACTTCTGGTTCATAGGCGAGTGTGTTACCCTAGGCTACTACCTAACCCTATTATTGCTATTATTACGTTATTACGAGTATTACGTTCCTGCTTTCTCTCGCCAATATTCACGAGTCTTCCTGGGAAGAAAACATGTGACTGGACAAATCTTAGACGTAATGTTCCCTTTTTTATGTTGGCACTGCCTTATTTAATGTGGAGAACCTGAATTCTGCATTCTCTGGTGCCATTAATAACGTTGTACTGTTATGTAAATACCACAATCATTGTATTAATTGGAGGGGTAGCAAGCCCTCGTTTTTTGTCTGTATTATTCTTCGTTGAGGAGATAAAAAACTGGAAGTGTGCTAAAATTATCTCACATCAGATTACTGAAACCATACTGTTTTAAGTTACATTTATGCTCGTATTTACTTTTTAGATAGTTTGTCCCCTAGAACTCTTTGTCGATAGTTTTATATCCTCCGCGAGAGTTTGTACTTTTGTATATTATTTTGTAATTCATGTTGTTGGGGGAAAAAATTGCAGGACATTATGTTAATATTCGAACTTTTCAAACGTTTATAGATATTACCTTAATAATATACTGCAAGACTGGGATATACACACTGGGATCTAAACGTGTGCTCCGTTTAAGCTTCTCTTAAAATTTTTTTTTTTCCGTCCCGCTCATCCACAGGTCGTTAAAACCTCCACACGACCGCTGGGTAGCAGCGCCCGCACTGCGACTCCCCGACGGCAGGTGGCGCACGCCGGTTTCCCGCGCAGACACCAACCGGAAGCATCCGGATTGGGGGGTCCCGCGGTCTCATTTGGTGCGTTATAACAGCTCGTTCCAAGGCGCACGCCGCTGCGCGCCCGTGGCTTCGCCGGTACTGGTTTTTGTGCGATTGGTTTTCGGCCCCAGCGTCCGGGAGTCGGCTCCTCGCGTCCCGGGGAGATGGCGGAGCTGCTGACGGAGTACGACGACGAGGCCGAGGACTTCATCAAATGCGAGGTGAGCGTTCGGTAAAAACCGACATGGAGAAATGGAGACGTCCGCCCTGGGCTGTATTATTATTATTATTATTAATATTATTATTGTTGTTATTACCAGCTTTGCAATAAAAATATCCGGGGTGACACCCAGTACAGAATCCACCTCACCACTCTTCAGCACGTACGGGTGAGTAGTCCGTCCGTCCGTCCGCATTAATGTTCTTCATAATTCAACAGAAAAGCTATGGCAATGGGTCAACTTGTGATACTCCTAAAACACAAATGACGATTGATTTATAACGTGAAAGTGGTAATGGTCTCATTTACATTTGCAGCATTTATCAGATGTAAAATGTTCTTTATTTCTGAAGCAGATTTCCTGGCTGTAAGCCTCACAGCAGGCGCAATACTTCCACAATCACTTCACTTTCAATAGGAGTATTGCAGCCTGCTGAGCAGTATTTAAGGTGGAACTGACAATTAGAATAAGGAGCAAACTTCAGGATTGCGTTTTACTTTGTGAGCTGGTTATTAGGTGCCGCTCTAACCAGCTTGCTGAAGTAGCAGGCACACCTTGCAAAATGAGGTGCTTACTTCCCACAAATGAGGAATAGATAGCCGATTGGTACCCACAATGTCAGGGCAGCATGAGTGCACTTGCAAAAATTACATATGCTTGTGATGCCACCCTGAGCAACCACCCATGTCACCTGTACCACTGGCTGTGATTCCATCATTTCACACTTGTCTTTTCTCCACCATCTTAAGTTGGACAACGGGGACTGTTTCCCTAAAGGTTTATGCTGAACACTTTCACCACTGGGGCAGTGGTGGCCTAGTGGTTAAGGAAGCGGCCCCGTAATCAGAAGGTTGTCTGTTCAAATTCCGATCCGCTGAGCAAAGCACTGTCCCCACACACTGCTCCCTGGGCGCCTGTCATGGCTGCCCACTGTTCACTCAGGGTGATGGGTTAAATGCAGAGGACAAATTTCACTGTGTGCACCTTGTGCTGTGTATCACATGTGACAATCACTTCACTTTAACTTATCAGTCATCAAAAGCCACTTGAGATGCTCATTGACAATAGTGCACAAAGCAGTAAAAAAGTTAAAAGCAGATTAATCAACCATACTTCACTTTCTCCTGATGCAATAAATACTAAATATCCTTCCAAATGGCTCCATCTTTGTCTCCATAATGCAGCAGAGTAGGGACATTCAGACCATTGACTGCTAGAGTTCCTGAATACAGTCTTAAAAGTTCATATTTATGTTATGTGGGCAGCGGTGTCTAGCGGGTAAGGAAGCGGACCCGTAATCGGAAGGTTGAAATCCTGGACCACAAAGTTGCCACTGTGGTCCCCTTGATCAAAGCACCGTCCCCACACACTGCTCCCCGGGTGACTGAAGGGGGTAATGGGTTAAATGCAGAGGACCTGTTTCGTTGAGTCACTGTGTGCTGGGCTGTAGTGTAACAAGATTAAAATCACTTGTCTTTCGCTTCACTTTTGCCTAATTTTTGAAAAAAGCATCTGTTAAACTCATTGTAATGGAACATAACTGCTCTATATCATATTTTATGTTAATAGAAAATAGATTACACAACATTTGTTTAGGAGCTTCCTTTCTGATCCACCTTGCCTACCAGCAAAAATGAAGGAAACGTGATTATCATCTGTACTCCTTCAGCACTCCTTCATTTTTGACAAGTTCTCGCCTTGTACCATGGGAATTTCTAATAAAGCCTGTAAACTCTGAAGTACAGGAGTCTACAGTCGTATTTTTATTTGTGAGGTGTTTTTGCTGATTGATGTGGACCATATCCAGAAGCCTCTGCTTCTTTGATTCCTCTTACTGATTCACTCATGTAGTTTTTGTTGTTTCTTCAGACCATTGGTGTCTGTGGACTGTCCCTGCAGTAACTGTCCCCAGCTTCATGCTGTGGCTTTGACTGTTGTGGAATCACACAGGTTTTCTACGACTCTAGCGCCAACAGATTTGTGGTCATCATGGGTTCCCTTGATTCACCACCACTAGGGCTGAGCGGTTTTAAGAAAATTTTTTTTATTTTTTTCTTGGTAAGACCTGTTCAGTGTTCATTATATTATGTGTGTTAAAAACTGTAGCATAACTGTACATTGAAATATGAACTGCCAGGGGTGAATTAACAAGGATATCACGATACACGGGTCACGATATGATCTATTGTAATATTCTATAAAAAAGATTAAAAACTGAGCTGAAATACAAGATGCTGTGATTGGTCTGTCATGTACAGCGCCATCTACAGGAGTGGATGTTGAGCCCACTAAACCTGCTCGACAGCACCACCCGGTGGACTTTTTATAAAAAAAAAAAATTATTATATGCGATACAATATCACCACGTAAAATGTGATATTGCTGTATCGATATATAACAACCCCTATGGACTGCGCGATAACAACTACAATACCACAAGTTGAGAGCAAGCCTCCATGCTAAGTGAGCATGGCTTTAAAATGGGACACATCTGGTTGGTGGGCATGTTTGTCTATCACACAAGGACCTCAATCAACTGTCATGTTTCCATCTACTGTGGAGCGCCACACCTCACAGTGGCTGCAGCCAGATTCTCTTGCCCCGCCCACAGTGCCCTTAAGCTTGTCGGGCTGCGACGAAGAACCGAGAAGAGAACTTTGTTTTGCTGCCTGAACTTAGTTTACTCTGCTGCACGACCCCTCAGATGAACTGATTCACAGTTCCGATTCTTTCTGATTTCAGTGCCGTCTTTTTGCCCTTTTATGTTCTCCCCACTGTGGCCTCTCTGCCTCCCTATCGGCCCAGGGAGCCACCAATGCCCACCAACACCAAGCTAGCATGCCTGCGCATGCATCTTCCCACAGCAACCCTGACATTAACTGAGTTGACACTGTGGCTTCATTGGTGCCATAGCTGGAGCAGAACACAGATGCCACCAGAGCTGTCCTCTGCTGAGACCCACACGCCACAGCACAGCTAGGTCATGTCTACCTGTGCTGTGAAGATGCCTCGGCAGGAGTATACTAGAGTGAAGAACTGTCCTTTGCACACCTGGATTTTCATTTTTCCAAAAGGATCCTGACCTCAGTGAGGACTTGACCCTCTACCTACAGACCAAGATGGACCAGAGAGTTTGTGGACCCAATTCACATGGGATCATTTTGCCCTGATGCTTTAAGTATTCGTCAGGTTTCCTTATTTTGCAGGCACTTCTCCATTCTGGTAATGAAGAGGGAGAACTAATGCACTCACCTTTCTTTGGCTTTATTGCATTACATTTTATTGCAATGTACATGTTTTACATATGTGGGAGGGTAAGGGATGTGGGTGTGTGTATGTAAATGGTGCATCAAATGACTCATTCTTATTTTTCCATATTCTGTTCCTTCCACAAAAAAGAGAGAAAATACCATGGTGACTTTGGGTAAGTAAATAATATTTAGTCAAAATGCCTTCTAAATCATCTTTTTTGGTTTTGTCATTGGTACGTTCATTGCCCGTACAGTTGGCCATAATTATGACCAACCTTCTAAAACTGATTAGGTCCTCTTTTTCTACCAAAAGAGCCCTGGCCCATTGGGGCATGGGCTCTGCTAGAACTCTAAAGGAATCTGCTGTGGTATGTGATACCAATCTGTCAATAGCAGATCCTTTAAATTCTGTAAGTTGGGAGGTGTTGCCTCCATGGATTGGAATTGTTTTCCAACATGTTCAACAGATTCTCAATTGGATTGCGATTTGGAGAATTTGGTGGCCAAGTTAACTCCTTCAACTTGTCCCTCAAACCACGGCAGTGTGACCGGGCACATTATGCTGCTGATAGAGGGTGCTACCATCACCAATTCACGTTGTCTGCAGCATTGGTTGGGTAGTACTACATGTCCCAGGAACATTCACATGAATGCAGGACCAGGATTCCTAAGGATCACACTGCCTTCACTGGCTGTGGTGCCATGTCTTTGTTTTGATTATTCTCCCAAAGTCTCATTAAAGCTTTTTTTAAAGCCGAAAATGAAAGATTGAAGGTGAACAAGACAATGTCTTATGTGAATTTGCAAATCCTACCACGTGAGGGATTTCCACAGAAGACTGTATGAGTCTAATGAGAAGATGTGATTTTATACATTATGGAAGTGGAACACCGATTGTGCATTTGTTTCAGCCAAGCCAGACCAGGCACAAAAGCTCCTCATGCCAGTTCGGAACCGGTGTCTACGCTCAAAGAAGTTCTTAGCCTAAAATCCAGCTCTGGACCAGGAAAACTGGTTTGAGAGTTAAGATGACATGCTGCTGCTCTTCAGTCTACAGCAAGTTGACAGCAATATTTTCTTCAAATTGTGCTTGGGGCAAAGGGGAGTATGGTGAAGCCGACTGAAAACTGCTTCTTGCAAGGTGAACCAATTCTGAATTTGGCTCTATCGCTTAATTCGGGTTGGTGGAAAGCACTCATAATTATCCTTTGTCTTGGCGGTGAAATTTTTTTACCATGGAGGTGGCCATTTTTTAAATGTTTTTGGTTCCATCTTGTGGAAGGTATATCAAATGAACTTCCTGTTTGATATACTTTTACATCTGTGACTTCTGGTCATCGTCTGGGTTGACCAGAGACGTGAGACAGCATGGATTGAGGGTCGTGGGTGTGGATTCAAAAATGATGAAGGAACGTCATTGTTGCAGGAGAAATAAGACTACCACGTAGTGGAAAAACGACCACACAAGGCTGAGTTCTTTCATGGCCTGGAGGGTCATGAACCACAAGTCACCTGGGATGTTGACATCAAACGTGCATTGATTGGGCCCTTCACACACACAACTTGTGTTGACTGAGCTCCAGTACATTTGATGCTGCTCCAGAACCGCTTGCCTGGATGTTGTATCTGGGGAAAGGAGGGACTAGGGAAAGCCTGTGACTGCTTGCTCACCCAGTCAAATGCTTTTCCATCAAAGAAGAAAGTGGACGTTTGTTGCCAGTGGCCAGTAACCCAAGACCATTACTAGTCCATTCTGGAAACACCATTTTTGTGCCCAAGAACGCCTTCTGACATGTGGAAGACAGTTTTTCATAATCAGACTTCAGGTGTCACTTTTTTTTGGTTGGACTTTCACGAGTTATGATCTAATGATTGACCCTTTATGGGTCAGTATCATGTATTTAAGCCTGGTCCAAGGCTAAAGGTGTTTTAGAGTGGAAAACTTTGAAGTTAAGTCTTAAAAGGAAACTGACCCAATATCAATAAACTGTATGCACTTACGTAGACACAATCCAGCATTTGTCTTAGAGCCATATTATTCAGACTGTGTGATCCTAAGGAGCATTTCTGATTACTGATTATTGCATATCTTGCATGACCGTTGAAAGTAGACAGTCGGATTAACTTTAGCTGTTTGAATTTGACAGGAAGGGCCAGTAGGACATCTGAATTACCGGACTGGAAAAACTTTCTGGAGTACTTGGATTACCTAAACCTCAACGAGCCTATTATTGGTAAAGTCGCAATGAAGTCCTGTTTTAAAAGTAATTTCAATTGTGTTCCATGGTCCATCTTAGCTGGAAAGTTCTGCTGTAACACTGATTACAAATTTTTAGGTTTGGATTATGTGGAGGAGATCGAGCCACTAAACTCTGGCGAGGGTAACATCCAGCTGCAGTACAAATGCAAGCTGTGCAATTTGGAGACCAACATGCCTGCAATGGCATGCCACGTAGTGGGTCGGAAACATCGTCAAAAATTTCTGGTGAGCTTGGTGTCTTCATTAAAAATTTCCTGTGTTTTTGAACGTTTCGAACAGTGGACCTGTTCAATTTGCTGGCCATTACTGAGCCCTGACCCTTGCTCTGCTTTTTAGGAGCTGAAGCGGCCAGACTTGGTGACCTGGAATAAGTATAATATCAATCAGCAAGGCAAGATTGTGAGGGCCAAAGCTGAGGTGGTGGAGAGACAACAAGGTCGAGGATTACCATTGGTACACTGAATAGAAACACACCTATACTTGAATTATTACTCCTGACACGTGATCAAATTGTAGTTATGTTACCTTTTGTTTGTTTTGATTTTTTTGTTCTTTAGGAATTACCCAAGCCAGAGTCAGGTAGGATAGTTAAGAAATTCATTATGAATAGGGATTCCTTGGCCTTTTGACGTTACACCTGCATGCCCATGTCTTCCGTTTTAGGCTTTAAGAAAGCACCCCTGCTTGGCAGAGCTCAGTCCAGGGCCTTGAAGAGACCAGTGACGAGGACGTCGCTCGCAGACAAAGATAATCCCTGGGAGCCTCTGAACAAGCAAGGGCGTGTTCAAAAGGCTTCATATCCTGGCCAGCACTACGTTCATGACCGTGATAGTCATAATTTTGATTCTTATCAGGGTCGTGATTATCAAGAAAGTGACCGTCATAGGCAGTCTTTGGACAAAGACTCTTTAGGGCGGGGTTTCTCAGACATTGACCCTTTGGGGCAGTCTCGGGATTACTTCAAATATAGGCCTCGGGAACAGGGACCCAGCTACCTGGAAGGTGACCGTTTTGGGTCAAAGGGCAGGTACCTGGAAGAAGACCCTCAGAGGCCAGTACACGACTACCTGAACAATGAGCCACTTAGGCAGCATCAGAGCTTTTCGGATGATGACCCTCAAGAGCAGGGGCATGACTATAGTGTTGATGATGACCCTATGGGATATGACCATGGATCCCAAGATGACCGGTCCATGGGTCATGGATTTTCTGACATCACCTCAGAAGACTACCAAGTTCGTGAGCCTCACAGACGTGGCTATTCATCAGATGGCAATTCAAGGCGACGGGACTATTCTGAAGAAGCCTCCTACAGGAGGAAATCCTTGGAGGAGCCAGGACCTTGGTACCCAACTGAAAAGTCAGGTGGTTACGCGACCGGTCATGACCCTGAGCCGCAGTATGATAAAGAAGCAGATCGGCACTATGATGACGATGGCTGGAGAAAATACTCACCATTTGAGAATGAGGAAGAGCAGTCAGTCAGTAACTTTGGACCGAGGCTGGAGAGAGAATGGGGAAAGGCCAGAGATCCTCCACTGAGGTCACTTATGGACGAGCCGGTGAGGAGACCTGGTCCATCCCGACTGCAAGGCATTGGAGAAGAGCTGGAGCCCAAGAAGAGGAAGAGAAAGAGCAGGTTTACGGACGCCACAGAGACAGAGAAGATGTTTCTACAAAAAATGTAAGAATGGTGCTTCCATTTATATTACACAGATGAACAGTCTTACCTCTGATGCCAATAATACATTATTATTATCATAATAATAATATTTTTTTATTATTATTATTATTATTATTATCAATAATTATCAATAATTCATACAGTCAGTACTTGGTTGGGACTGAAGATTTAATTTTGAATGCTGTGTTTCCATTATGGCTCATGTCTTCCTCCAGGCAAGTTCATCAGTTTGTCAGCGAGAGGATTGAGCGAAAGCACAACCAGGTTCTAAAGGCTCTGGTGAATACAGCTTTATCTTCCATGAACTGTTAGAGATGTGTTATGTAGGCTTGACGTCCGCGTTTTAATGAGAATTCGTCCTGTAGATTTCACAGAAGTCCAACTTTCAAATAGAGCCCATGAAGGCAGAGACCAGCTTTCAAAGAGAGGTGACCTATCCAGTCCCCAGCAATGTCCTGGACACACTGGTAAAACAGAGATCAGTAAAGAACATATCCTTTGTGCATATGATCATCCTTGCTCTGAAAGCCAGTGGAATAACACTGCATTGTGTTTCTGCAGCAGGACATCACAATCGAGAACATGGAGGAGGCTAACTACCTCAAACAGAAGCTCTGCGATCTGCTGAAAGACTTCCAAGCAAATAAGGCTGAAAGGAGAGGGCTAGGTCATTACAACCAGACCCCTTCCCCTCAGGCGTCCGCAGAATCTGCACAGCTGAGGAATTACCCGGACCATCCAGACCGTTACACTCACCGTGCAACAGGAATGTTGAGCTCAGACCGCTATGACAGCCGTTCCAGATCTTCTCAGGAACGCTTCAATGCAGAACCTCGCCAGAGGAAGTGGGACTCCCGCAGGAGTCCATCAAGGTCCCCTGAACGGTACCAAGAGTGCCGTTGGGCCTCAGACCAACAAAACGAAGAACCGAGGCAGTCATACAGAGGTGCTTTTAGTTTAGTGAGGAGGTTTCTTTCTCTTAATTTTGTGTTGGTTCTAAATTCTTGTTCTCTTTGTCTTTTCGTTTTATTCCCCTTCCCGTACCGTTCAGATGACTACATCCACGGTTCTTCAGTAACTCGATCTCCTCGGTGTGAAGACTCACGGTGGTATAGCGAAAGCTCACAGGGATCCCATGACTATGCCTACCAACCTCACGAGCGCCGTAACACCCGTGACCGCTGTGCCTCGCCCCCACCCCGCTGGGAAGAAGAGGGCAGGAGAAGCTCGCACAGTCTTGATAAAATTGCCTCCACACTACTGCAGCTAGTCTCGCGTAAAGATGATCGTAGCTGGCCATAAACCCTATGGCATTCTTTTGTTTTATTTTTGTTTTTTCTTTTAAACCTGAAGAGATATTGTATTTTCTGTTAATGTTTTTATCTTCTACTGTAACAACAAATGTTGATCAAAACAATAAAAGGTTCTGATGATGATATACCAGCGTATTTTATCACTTAATCTTTCTTGCGAATCTCATGTCAATGTTGAGTTGAGCATTGTATTCATCACAAGTTTTTCTGAGCTTAGTCCCATGCAGTTTGATTTCAAACCATGTGTAAACATTGAAATCTTAGTAATTGCGCCAATAAATGGAGCGCTTTCTAGAACTCCGCAGAGCTACAGGTACCTTGGGCTTAATCCGAACAATACATTTATTTGATATCAAAGAGATTTTACACAGACAGGATTGGAGAGGGGGGTTGCTTCAAACACTGGCCAGGCCCAAACCAACTTGGCATGAGTGGTTGCTGCACTCTTTTTCTGGTCCTAGATCTCTATACTTACTTTGTGCACATCTAAAGAGCAAACTTAGAACAATAATTCTGCCTCGATTTGTGGATATTGGACAGTGTATTTAGAAGATTTGCCCTTAGTTTGACGCAAGAGCAGTCGGACCATCGACTGGAACTCTTATTTTGACGCTACGGAAGTAGGACCGGAAGTAGTTTTCCTGTCTCCTATGCGCGACACTATACTCAGCTGATCTTGTCAATAATACATAGGAGCTGGAAGTAAGGCACATCGCCTCACGTTTCGCCGGGGCCCCCATCTTCTGTCGTCGCGATGAACGTCACGTTGGCCGTGAAACAGTACGTGTCGAAAATGATCGAGAACAGCGGGCCGGGCATGAAGGTGCTGCTCATGGATAAAGAGACGGTAAAGTCACCACGGCGTCATTATGAAGTTGCGAGGTCCTCGTCGCGTAATACAGCATACAAGAGAACGCGTAGAACCTCCTTGAAACTGAAAATTGCTCCGATACCGACAGCTGGTGTTTAGTGATAAGGATGAACATCATCAACATCGTCATCCTCATCCTCCGCTCATCCTGTCACGCACCGAGGAGAAATAACAAACATACAACCCACCCCTGACACCTGAACTGCTTATCATTGAGTGTGCGTGGCATTTCAATAAAAGGCAGCAGTTTATGTATAGAGGGAATGCCCTCATGGGTGGTAATAGCCTAGCGGGTAACACACTCGCCTATGAACCAGGAGACCCAGGTTCAAACCCCACTTACTACCATTGTGTCCCTGAGCAAGACACTTAACCCTAAGTTGCTCCAGGGGGGGACTGTCCCTGTAACTACTGATTGTAAGTCGCTCTGGATAAGGGTGTCTGATAAATGCTGTAAATGTAGCTGGTAAAATAAATGTCTGTAGAACGGGATGCAAATCCATGCTCCAGTTCCCGCCGCATCTGTCTGTGTGGCTCTTCCCCTCCTGCCACGTCCACGTGTGATCGTTTCTGTGTTGTCCCACCAGACCAGCATCGTCAGTGTGGTCTACACCCAGTCCGAGATCCTGCAGAAGGAGGTCTACCTGTTCGAGCGGATCGACTCGCAGAACCGGGACAGCATGAAGCACCTCAAAGCCATCTGCTTCCTCCGGCCGACCAAGGCGAGCGCGCCGTAAACCCTTCGCCGTTTATTCATGTCGCTGCGTAGTTGC
Organism: Denticeps clupeoides; assembly: GCF_900700375.1. Classification (NCBI taxonomy): domain Eukaryota; kingdom Metazoa; phylum Chordata; class Actinopteri; order Clupeiformes; family Denticipitidae; genus Denticeps; species Denticeps clupeoides. The sequence continues at coordinate 8,431,797 of NC_041726.1, read as the reverse complement.
TGCGCGTTTGTGCTGACGTGACCTCTGACCTTCAGGAGAACGTGGAGAACCTGATTCAAGAGCTGCGGCGGCCAAAGTACAGCGTTTACTTCATATGTAAGCGCCTGGGCTCCTCCGCCTTTCTGGAATAGACACGCTGTTGGAGCATAAATGCAAACCTGTCGTCCTCCGTGCAGATTTCAGCAACGTCATCAGTAAGAGCGAAATCAAGGCCCTGGCGGAGGCAGACGAGCAGGAAGTGGTTGCCGAGGTGCAGGTGAGTTGGCCTGCTTTTTTACACGCCGGGTTGTGGCGGAGAGTTGCCGGGACGCTCAGACGAGTTTCCTCCCGCAGGAGTTCTACGGCGACTTCGTCGCTCTAAACCCGCACCTGTTCTCCCTCAACCTGCAAGGCGTGTCGCGAGTGAGTAGGGAAGCGCTGGCTCATTCATACCACCGTTAATGTGGGGAACATCTGCATACGCATCTGGATTTGTGTGTGTGTGTGTGCGTGCAGGGTCGCAGCTGGGAGCCCAGTATCCTCCCTCGTGCCACTCAGGGCCTGACGTCCGTCCTGCTGGCGCTGAAGAAGTGTCCCATGATCCGCTACCAGCTGTCCTCGGACATGTCCAAGAGACTCGCAGAGTGCGTGAAGGTAGGAGAGCAGAGCGTGGACGGGTTTGCAAATGGGAAAAGTCGTAAACGGGCCTTCAAATATAACAAGGGTGGGTTTGTGGCCCCTCTGTTCCACTCAGCAAATCATCACAAAAGAGTACGAGCTGTTCGACTTCAGAAAGACGGAGGTGCCGCCGCTGCTGCTCATTCTGGACCGGAGTGACGACGCCATCACACCCCTCCTGAACCAGGTCAGAGCAGCCATTTCTGCTCCATTATGTGCTCTCTCGTGTCTTAAGAAGCAGTTCGGTTTTTAGAATAAATATTTTCAACCACTAGAGGACGTTATGGTATCATTTTATTTATTTACAGCATTTATCTCTTCCCCCCCACAGGGCGCTTTAGTTTTGTCCTGCTTGTGTTTTAAATGTGTCGTTTTGAATTAAAGATTTCTTTCTGGGGGGGACTTTTATTCTGCCTTTAATACCTTGAATAATTCTAGAAACATGAACACACACGTTTAATGGTGGGCAAATGTACAAGTTCAGTGTGTATTTTAACGAAATCTTGTTGCAGCGCAATAACTACTGTAATAACTGGTCACATTTCCTGCTGCCTGATCCAGACCTCCGTTTCGGCGGGACTTTTGGAGCAGCGCACATAATTTGTTTTGCGCAAAACCCACGTAACCCTGTAAGCTGGCAGCTCTGCAGATTCGCCAGGAGAATCTCTCCCCGCTAATCCTCTCGCTCTGTGGCAGCGCCGCAGCTGATTGGAGGGGATTGACTCGTGTTCTGGGGCGTAACAGGATCAGGGTAGATCAGCAGAGAGGAACCCATTCAGCTTCAGTCCCAGATCAGACCCGGCTTCTGTGCGGAGAGGCGAACCGCTCGAAATTGACAGGACGCAAATAGGAAAGTTCCAAACGTGAGGAGCTCACTATGACAGAAATAACACTAACAGCACTGATCCCAGCGACACTTTGGGGTTGCCAGAATATGAATGAACCCTTCCAGTTATCTCAGACCTCAGACACTATTAAAAGGTGTTTGTAATAATCACTACAAAATGTCTGCCCCTGCTTGCTTGCTCTATGAATAAAAACACCCTGAATGTAATCTTTTCATGACCAAACACGCTTCTAGTAACACTATAAATATGGAGCCATTTTTGTCACATGAATGCAAGTAAATAGACTAAATTTTTAATGTGAAGTTCGGTAAGTTTTTATTCTCCACTTGGCACCTTCAGCATGCTTGAATGATCTGGATGCAGCATTATTCCTCTTCTGACCTGAGGACCCGAGTGCAGACTTGGCACCTCTTTGTTGATTGATGGTGACATGTGATTGGATGGTGACATGTGATTGGCTGATTGGTCTCCTGTCTTCGTTCCCTCCAGTGGACATATCAGGCCATGGTGCATGAGCTGCTGGGCCTGAACAACAACCGCATTGACCTGTCCCGCGTCCCCGGCATCAGCAAAGACCTCCGGGAGGTCGTGCTCTCTGCTGAAAACGACGAGTTCTACGCCAACGTGGGTCCCCGACATCTTAACCTGTCCCACCTGTCCTGTCCACGTGTGTGTCTCACCGTGTTGTGCTGTCCTGCCTGCAGAACCTGTACCTGAACTTTGGTGAGATCGGGACCAACATCAAGAACCTGATGGAGGACTTTCAGAAGAAGAAACCGAAAGGGCAGCAGAAGCTGGAGTCCATCTCCGACATGAAGGTCTGTAAAAAGTCTTCTTGTTGCTGTGAGTGTGTGTGTATGTGTGTGTGTGTGTAATGATTGTATGTCCTGCGCAGGCGTTTGTGGACAACTACCCCCAGTTTAAGAAGATGTCGGGCACCGTGTCGAAGCATGTGACCGTGGTGGGGGAGCTGTCCCGCCTGGTGAGCGAGCGCTGCCTGATGGAGGTGTCAGAGGTGGAGCAGGAGCTCGCCTGCCAGAACGACCACTCCAACGCGCAGCAGGTCCGATTTCTGCCGCTGCAGACATTAACGGTGACGCATGGAGTCTGACCCTTGAACCTTGACCTCGTGTGCTGCAGAATGTGCGGCGTCTGCTGCAGAACCCGCGCTTGGCCGAAGTGGACGCTGTGCGACTGGTGATGCTCTACGCCCTGCGCTACGAGAGGCACAGCAACAGCATCCTACCCTCGCTATTGGACGAGCTGCAGAGAAAGGGCGTGTCTGAACGATACCGCAAGGTGAGGGGGTGTGGACAGTTGTAAATAATTAGTTTTAAACTTGATGCTGGATCGGCAGAGTGAATGATCTGGTCTCGTCCAGATGGTCCAGTCCATGGTGGAGTATGGCGGGAAGCGCGTGAGAGGAAGTGACCTCATCACCCCCACAGACGCCGTGGCCATCACCAAACAGTTCTTCAAAGGGCTGAAGGTGCTCCACCACACCTCAACACTGCATTTATCTTGTGTATACACGTGTGTGTGGGTAGTTTATTCTTCTCAACGTGTGTGTGTGTGTGTGTGTGTTTGTGTGTAGGGTGTAGAGAATGTGTACGCACAGCACCAGCCCCTGCTGCATGAAACTTTGGACCAGCTGATTAAAGGAAAACTGAAGGACAGTCAGTTCCCCTACCTGGGGCCCAACGCTCTAAGAGACAGGTACACACACACACACATACACACACACACACACACTCACTCAGGGACCTCTTATACATCACATTAGCACTAGTGCTGTGGCTGAGTTGGTATGTAGTATGCGTGTTGTAATGAGGGAATGAAGAAGAAGCTGAGCGGCGATGGTGACAGAGAAGACGACACAAACGTGAATGTTGGTCACATGCATAAATGACATTTCAACCAAAGAAAGTTCAATAAATATATTTTAAAAATGTTATTATAAACTGCCAATTAAGTAAGTCCCGACCGAAAAAACATTTATCTGACAGGCAATAAATAAATAATCTTCACACCAACAGTTCATAATAAAATGCTATTGGAGTACATATATACATTTTAAAACATATTTATTTTACATGTTTGCTAATACACTCATAAATCATTTTATATATCACTACCAATAACCCCCCCTCTACCTCATTTGGTAAATTCTTAGCTCCGCCTCTTCCCCAGCATCCGGGAATCATATAAAACTCCCCACAGACCCTTCCTTTCAGTAAACTACGTTAGCTTGTTCTTTGTCAGCCGGTCCAATCACAAGACTAACAGACTGTTTATTATTTCCTGCGAGAACTGCACGACCTAATAAAGCATAAGCTGTACATCAATAAAAATAGTTACTGTTATATGGCTGTTTGGAGACCTCAGCTTTGTTACAAATCGGGTTGGGTGCTGGATGGGTGCCTAGTGGGTAACATATTCACCGCAAAGTCCCAGTTTTAAACCACACTTGCTACCATTGTGTCCCTGAGTGTCTTCAGGGGTGCTGTCCTTGTAACTACTGATTTTAAGGCGTTCTGGATAAGGGTGTCTGGTAAATGTCATAAATGTAACCTTTTTGGGGGATTTTTTGGTTCAGGCCACAGGACATCATCGTTTTTATGATTGGAGGCGCCACGTATGAGGAAGCCCTGACTGTCTACAACCTGAACCGCACCATGCCAGGGGTCCGCATCGTGCTCGGCGGGACCACCATCCACAACACAAAGAGGTTAGGGCCACAATGATGATGATTATGGTGATGATGGGGACATTCATTGGAATTTCTCCTGTACTACTTACAATTAATTTGTGAATATCTGAATATGATTATAAAAATGTGTGTGTGTGTCTGACGTCCAACGCTGTATTATTTAACACCCTGATCTGCTGCCGCACATGCTGATGCCTCGGCTGGTGCACGGGGCTCTGTTGCCTAGCAGCCACATCCTCACCACCGCCTCAGCTGCAGTTTCCAGTCCTTCTGTTTTAAACTTGATCAGTCTGTCATTGTTTGCAGTTGAGACTGGGATAGAAATGTATTCGTGGTCTTTAAGTGCATGTATTGGGCAGTGGTGGCTTAGCAGGTAAAGAAGCAGACCCGTAATTTCAAGGTTGCCGTTTCCAATCCTGTGCCGCTAAGGTGACACTGAGGTGCTATTGAGAAAAGCACCGTCCCCACACACTGCTCCCCGGGCACCTGTCATGGCTGCCCACTGCTCACCAAGGGGGATGGTTAAAAGCAGAGGACACGTTTCCTTGTGTGCACCGTGTGCTGTGCTGCAGTGTTTCACTTATCGAGCGCTCAATATGATGTTTGGTGTTTGTAGTGGTGCTCGGTTTTGTTCTTCTGTGCCACTTTTTGAAGCTAGTCTGACAACAAGCATTTGAAACTCGAGGGAGTCCAGATTTTTTTTTATAAAAAATGTTTACTTAAATGAACTCAAAAGTAAATCACTCTAGCAATCTCGGTCTACTGTCTACGGGAAGCTCAAAAATAAATAAAAATACAGCAACACATATTAACAAAATTATGCACTTCAACAAATACAGTCATTATGTATTGCCACAAATGATCCTTTTTAGAATTTTGCCCCCTTTTAATGCAATTCTTTTCAGAAATGAATTAACCAATAATTTGCTTGAGCAGTGTTTGTAGTGGGCGTGGTCACCTATTAAGCTATTAAGAGTGTAGGAAACGATGGAGGAGGGGAAGCTGTCATATGTACAGGCTCCTCCCCTTAAAACATTATAAAGTTAATCTTCTGACTGTCAGAGATTATTTCGCTCTTTTTAAAATGCGGATCTGTTCTGTCCTCCACAGCTTCCTCGAGGAAGTGACGTTAGCGGCGGGCGGAACCCATGGAAGTGGACGGCATTCGAACCGGCACTGAAGACACACACACACACACACATGCATACATACATACATACATGAACACACACACTGATTCTTTGTGAACTTGTGTGTAGGCTTCCATCCCTCCTTTTTTCAAAAAACATTCCACTGCCACTGTTCTGACTGGGGTTCTCGCTCTCTGAACCCGCCTCTGGAACCCTGAGCCAGAACCCTGTGCCCCGGAAGTGCATGCTGTGCACCGGATGCAGGTGCCTGACCCCCAGGTGGATTCTCCTTCAACCTCTTCTGGGTTTAACGTTGAGTTTAATGACTATAAAGGCCGAGCTCATCTGTCCACCAGGCCCAGACCTTACTGGTGTATAATGAAGTTTCCATTGCATAAAACCATTACACTGTGAATAACGTCTGATTGTGCGTCAACGCAGGCCTTTCTGCCGCCATCGTGTACCTTTTTTCTTTCGCTTTTAACGGCCGCACAGCCGAATCTCCTTGTGTGTTTTTTTTTTCCTTCGCAACTCTCTTGGTGTAATAAAACGCTGATGTGGGTGTAAAGAGCTGAAGATTATATGTACCCTGCTGGTCTGTGTTTCGTTTTTTTAAATTGTTGTTTTGAAACACACACCAATGGACAAAAATATATATATTATTATACATAAAAATATATTATATTAAAATTAAAAGAAAACGATTTCCAAGCAGGATCCCATATCCTGGGGAAACTGTCCCGTCTACGGTTCTCCGGTTCTAGGTATTACGACAGTTGCCACATTTACAGTCGACCATAACAATAAAATCGATTTTCTGGCAAGAAACATCTTGATTCAAACCACTTAGCAAATAAAACCTTCCAAAATATGTTTTTTTTTTTTTTACATTTGGGACAAATGTCGGAAACGTTAGAAAATATTTTCTGCGACCCCGTCAGGTGTCAAATAGGTGCGTTTTGTTCATGCACATCAACAGAGTGACATTTTCGGGACAATGTTGGAGCAAATGGAGGAGCAAACACTGCGATCAAATGCTTCCAGACGGACTTCCAAGAATCCCACGAAGCTGGTTCCGCGTCGTGCATCCCGACGGAAGCGGAATTCATCTTGCAGGGATTTGCATGTGTTTGCATGGCGGTGGGAATAAACAGAAACCGGCTCCATAGTCATAGGAGCATTTTGGCGTCAGCGTACTAAGCGTATTGTGCTCGTAGTTTATTCCAGGCATTCCTTTACATGTATATTATTTTAAAATATATATATAATTTACTCCACACACTACTTACGATATAATCATTTATCTTTCATAAAAAAATTAAAAAAATAAAAAAATAAATATATATATATATATACACACACACACACACACACACACACACACACATATATATATATATATATATATATATATATATGTTTTTTTTTTTGAGAGAGTGTGTGGAGTAAATTAAAATAAAATGACGTGATGAAGGTTCCCTCCTCCTCCTCCTCCTCCTCCTCCTCCTGCTGGTTAGGTGACGGACGGAACTGTCTGCTGACATCACGGCCGAGCCGGGATCCCTCTCAGTCCGTCGGCGGAGCCACCGGAGCGGGGTGGCGCGGTCCGCGCTCCCGTCATGAAGAGGAGCAGCACCGGGAAGCGGGTGAGTGTCGGACCGGCCGCACCCGGGGGCTGAAGCCCGGGGGCGTCACGTAAACGCCTCTGGTTCCGCGCAGGGTCTCCGAGACGCGAGCCAGATGTCGGCGCAGCCGGACAAGGTGGGCTGGATCCGCAAGTTCTGCGGCAGGGGGCTCTTCAGGGAGATCTGGAGGAGCCGCTTCGTGATGCTGAAGGGAGACCATCTGTACGTCTTCGAGAAAGAGGCAGGTTTGCATTTTTTATTCAGAGCGACTTACAGCCAGTCGTGACAGGGACAGTCCCCCCATGGAGACACTCAGGGTTAAGTGTCTTCCTCAGAGACACGATGGTAGTAAGCGGGTCTTCTGGTTCATAGGCGAGTGTGTTGCCCACTAGGCTACTACCACCCGCACGCACCCCAACAAAGGCAAGTCTGACCCCACCCCACCCCCTGCTGTGTATGTGATTGTCACCCGCCCCAAATCGTATCCATGGTAACAACCCCAGCAGGGCAATCACCAGGAGCAGGAAAATAACCCTGAATTATGATACCATAACTAATATGCACTCGGGAACGGAGAGAGGAGGGATGAATTATGACGGGGACATCCTCTGAATCATCTAATGGCCTAGCCAGTAAGGAAAGGCCCCGTAATCAGAAGGTTGTCGGTTTGAATCCCGAGCCGACCAAGGTGCCACTGAGCAAAGCACCGTCCCCACACACTGCTCCCCGGGCGCCTGTCATGGCTACCCACTGCACACCAAGGGTGATGGTTAAAAGCAGAGGACACATTTCGTTGTGTCATGGTATGTTGTGCCGTGTATCACAATGACAAAAAATGAGAAGTTCCTAGAGTGACTCTACCCATGCACCTACCTCCAAAGAAGCCCCTCCCATTATTGATCCGGCAGCAACATGCCAGACATGCACAGTTCTGTGATTTATTATTAAAGGTCCACTATTATGACATTTTTTTGCTTTTATATCAGATTTAGTCATCCCCTAATACTTTATCTTTCCAAAATTCAGCCTGCAGAATTACAGCCACTTTGATCCAGTCCCACAATGAGATTTCCCAGGACGTGTCGTTTTGGTGTCTGTTTTAAATGCTAATGAGGAGGTAGGACGAGAGCGGCCTATTGAACTGAGTGGGCATTCATAATATTTGGTGCAGACAGGATGTTGTATTGCCGTTTTTAACCCACTGGTTCTTCATAATCTTGCATTACTGAACTAAAAAATACATTTGTGCTCATTTTTACTTTCAGTAACATAGCAACTGCAATGCTTCACACGTTTGGAATCCATGACGGTTGGTGGAGAGAATGTTTTAGGGGAGGGGTGAGAAATTCTCTGGGTGGACAAAGCATGAGAAAGTGGAGGTGACCGTTCCCCTTATGATGTCATAAGGGGACAAATTTCAGGTCCGACTGTCTGAGCTTCCAGTCTCTGAACAGCGAAGCAGAATGGCCAAAGCACTCTTTATACATATTGCAATTTCTAGGCACTGCAGGACCATAGACAGGCTAGGGGAACTCGTATTAATGTTAAATAATCTCATAAAGTGACATTTGCATAATAGTGGACCAATTATGTGGGGCCGAGGACTGTTCTCCAGTGGTTCACCATGGTTTTTTTTTATGACTTCTGAAGATACATTTTAAATATGTGATAGGAGCAACCAATCAGCCGTGAGTAGTGTTGTAGTGACTTACAGACAGTAAGTTCCAGGAGCTGGATCTATATATCTTTGGATGTTTCATTGCACAACAGCGTAGGACTTTTCCTGTCTGGTTGCAGATGTACCGTGCCACAATAGCAGCTATACTTTCCAATTGGGGAACAGGGCTCTCCAAACATCAGAGCAGGAACATCAGCGCGGGTTCACAATGAGGGCAGTGGAGTTGAAACAATCCGATTCCCGGCCGCATCTGATGCCACGTGCATTAGTGTAATTACAAACACGCTTCGTTTAACGGAACGTTCTGTGCGCCCGGAGAGAAGCAGCAATATGTTAAAAGCCCGGGTCGTGCCTGGATCCTGGTGTCAGATCAGAACGATGCAGGACTTCTCTGAGGAGCTTTTCACACACAAACACAGATTCCTTATGTTACGTTTAACGTGTTTGGTGTGTCGTTGAGTGCTGTGGCCTTGTTCTCACACACTCCCTGTAAAGAAAGTGTGTGTGAGTGTGTGTTCGTACGTGCAAAATGAAAAATGAGCACAGCTGCTCATATCCCAGTATACGAATGGAACCCCTATGGAAATGTATACACAAACGCACACACAGAACACACCTGAACACACACCCATCACCCAAGAAAATCTTTCAGTGCCCAGCCATGACAGTGAGGCTGGCATCTGAGCCACACACTCTCTGATTGACATTTTGTCAAGGATCGAATGTGTACTTGGCAGGAACCTCCAGTCACGCTGTCACTCGCGTTTGCCAATCGTAACCCAAATGCCCGCTGTCCTCTCGTCCTCCAGCGTGTCACCTGAGTGGAGAGACCCGGATGACCTGGGACACCTGTTGCTAGGCAATAATATCCATCATAAGTGTACGTCTTGGACACAAGCATCTCGTCTGTGCGGACGTGGGCTTCAAATCTGGCAACACGGAGATAGTTCACCCCCAGTCCAGCTGTTCCTAAGCAAGGTCATTCCCTTACAAGATGGAATGCCTTTTAAAGCAACAGTGGGAGTGGTTGGTCATCATTGCCTGTGTATATTGCTCTCCTCCTTGCTCTCCTTGCAGCGGCCACATGAATCCTGCATGAGGTGTGCGTTTGTGTTTTCTCCGCTGAGGGTGAATTATTCATCTCGCTGCCCCTTATAGACACCAGGCGATGGGGAAGTTGGTCCTGCTTGCCCTGTTAGATACGGGATGAGTATGGATGTAGGTCCGGCAGTGGGAACCTGGAAGAGTTCAGGTACAGGAAGAACCGTGGACTTCATCAGGACACAGCGTGCGGTGAGCCACAGACGGCGACCGCGGCTTAATGTCAGGCACGCTGAGCTCTCCGATGAGGGGATCTGCTCTCTGATTAAATTATGCTTTAAAGTCGCCTTCATCGGACTTTAAGTGGATTATGCAGTGGGGGCGTTGAGGACATCGGATATGAAGTGGCTGCATGTGAAACCGCTGGAACGACGTGATTGGCCGAAGGAGGTTCGCTGAAGTCAGGTTGATTGCTCAGGTTCATGCTGCCCAGATTCTTTTATTTTTGATTCCACAGCTGCTTCTTACCAGAATAAAATAAAAGCTCACCTGCTGTTCCTCTTACCCACAATCCACCTCTCCTCATCCCTCTCTCCTGTCCCATAATCCACCTCTCCTGTCCCTCACTATTCACATACTACTCACCTGTGGCGTAATGTACCTCTCCTGTCCAACAATCCACTTCTTCTCTCCTCTTCTCATCCTTCTGTCCAGTCCCACAATGCACCGCTCCTGACAAACATTCTACTCACCAGCTTCTATTTTCTCTTCCATCTTTCCTATTCCACAATCCTCTCTGTTCAACTCTCATCTCACTGACATTTATGAAAACATAATGTGAAGTGAAGTAGAATGAATGGGATGAATCGTGATTCATTGATAAATGCATCCTCTGCTTTTTAGCAGTGGTCAGCCATGAAAGGTGCCTAGAAAGCAGTGTGTGGGGACGGTACCTTGATCAAGGGGACTTATGTGGCACCTTGGTTGTTCGGGATTCGATTTCAGGTCTGTTTCCCTAGCCGATAGGCCAACCACTGCAACCACTTGCATATAGCTGTCGGTTCCTGGGTTATTTTGGGAGCTGTTAACATCTGGAGGAGAACAATCCAATCCAATGTGGAAATATTGACGTGTTGCAGTCAGGACTGTACTAGCTGCTCCTCGGGGTCCTTTGACCCACATTGTAAAGAGGTTTTGCCCCATTCCATCTCGGTTCTGTTCTCAGATGGCGGACAGGTTACGGAACGTTGAGAAATGGACGGCGGTGAGTCACCGTTAGTAATGAGTCTCTGCAGGATAGCACTGAACTTGTTTCTTGCCCCGTTTCCCTTCATCCCGAACTTGGAGGAGCAACCCCTCTGCGTTACTCACTTTGATTTGCTGTTGCCGGTGTGCGGTTGCCATGGCAAGTACCTAGCAACCAGACGGAACTTTGATCTAATATTTCCAGCCTTGCGCCCTGCAGGGCCGCTGACAGACTGACGTCGTTCAGCATCTGCTGACCCTCCCTCTCCGTCAAGAACGTCCCCCAAGTGAGCTTTCATCTGACCGAGGCCTCATGGGAGTTGTAGGCCCCCAACAGGGCCGTCCCTTGGGGTGAATGAGGATCCCTAATTCCCCAAACGCTCTGGCAAATGAGGATTGATCTGCCTTTAAATGAGCAGATGGGGGTGGGTACGGGGGTAGAATGTAGGTTACGAGTCAACATCATCTCAACAGAAGTGGATTTTCCATGTTTCTGCCTCATTAAATGACAGAATTTTTTTTTTTTTTGGCATGTACATATATTTTTTTATGAAAATAAAAGTAATTCAGTGTGGGCAGTGTGTGTGAGCCATTGTCCATCTTTGCCTCCATAGATAAAGGACAATGGGAAAACCCACGAGGTGTTCGACCTGGCTGAGTACGAGCGCTCAGAGGAGCTGAGGAAGACCAAGAGCAGCAGCAAGAAGAACCACAGCAAGTTCACGCTGCTGCGCTGCCGCCAGCCTGGAAACCGGGTGGGTGTAGAACTTGACCTGGACGTCACTGAGTTCTAGCAGAATGATGATAGGTCAGTGTATTGTGTTGAGGTGGATGACAGGAGCTGGAGAAGGGGATGGGTTAAGGCCTTATTAATAATGACCAAACACCGGGGGTCACACCCATGTCTCAGCTGGTTGATCAATGGGATTGTTGACCTGTTGGTTGGTGGAGTCAAAACTGTGACTTGGATTAATTTACAGACACCCACAAAACGGCACAATTTGACCAAACACATTGAGGGATTATTCAGTTAAACAACTATAGGACGCCTCTAAATTTATTGTATTTCTTTCAACAAAAACATATTCTGGTTTTACCAATATGGTAATCTCTATTCTAAATGGGCATTAACAGCTAGCATCTGATGCAGCCTGATGAAAAGACCTCAGATGTTCCAGTCGGCAGCACTGGACATTGTGCTATGAACGTACACTCTGTAATTCACTACAGTTTTGAGCCTGTAATTAATCATGGCATATTATTGTGATTAACTGAATAGTATTTTAAACGACTGACACGTCTATTCATATCCTCGTTGCTAAGGAGTAATTACTTGTTCGATTTAATCTGTTTTCAGACCCCCAACCTGGTGTTTCTGGCCTTGAGTCCGGAAGAAAAGGAATCCTGGATCAACGTCCTCAATGCAGCCATCGGCCGAGCCAAGAACCGCATCCTGGACGAGGCGAGTTCATTACTCAGCCTCTCGATCTCGCACGTGCACTTTTTCTCTTTTCCTATGCTCCTCCTTTCTCTGGAAGTACAGTATCATGCCTCATGGTGTTTGCACGGCAACAAATATTCACTAAAAGGCCATAAAATGTAAAAACAGCTCCCATTTGATGCATCTGAGATGTTACTCTGCTGTACAGTATATGCACTGTGAAAAAAAGTCCTTAAAACCTAAAAATGCTTTGCAGCTGGGTGCCTTCAATTTTTAGGTTCTCCCTACTTTTTTTTTTACAGTGTGGGTTATAATTTTTTGCCACTCTCCTCTAGGTCATCACTGAAGAGGGCTTGCTTGCCCACCCCACACGTTTCCGTGCCAAGATCCCGCCGGGCCGCCGACTGCCCACTCGTGGGCATCTCATGACCGTGGTGTGTGGAGTTATGTATTTCTCTGACTGGTGGGGGCTGTGAATGGGATTATATCCCTACGGGTGGAGTGTTATGTTATATTTGTGCATCATATGTAATCATTGTGCACCATATGTAATATCTGATTGGTCGATTATGTTACTGTTGTAAAAAAGACCATGTGGTGTGGGAGAAGAGAATAGAGTGTGTAGAAAAAACTCTTTCTCCCTCCACACAAAGCACTGTATTCAACCACTCCAATTTGATGTTACCTGGCAGAAAGAGGCATGGCACAGTAGAGGTTAAAAATGAACAGTTTCTAATTTATTAACACCGGTAAATAATTATTGTAGTTACATGTGAATATTGAATGTACAAAGGTACCAAGGTTGCAGAGAAAATAAAAATGAGAAGAAAGAGTAAAGAGGGAGAAGAGAAAGAGAGGGGGAGAGAAAGGCTCAGAAGCCTTCCGGCTTCCGATGGAAAACCCCCTGAGCAAGAAAGCTCAGAGGTCAATTTTTACACATGTGAGCAGACATTTATACCCCTGGCCTACAGAAAGTTGTCACTGGCATACAGGAAGTTGTCACTGACCAATCAGAACCTGTTGTTTCTGATGTCACGCCCCCGGTGCCTCCCATTTGGGGAAGACAAAGAGGGTGGGCTGTCCTGACGGCTGATACTTCACACGTTGCCATCAGACAAATGGCATGTAAAACAGGGGTGCCGAATCTTCACCCACAACCGTCGACGACAAAAGGCATGTAAAAACAGGGGTGCCGAATCTTCACCCACAACCGTCGACACAGGAATGTCACACCTCCCCCTGCAGACATCTGTTATGCAAGGCAAAAGCAGGCTCCCGTGATGTCCATTCTTACACTGTATCAATTCTCTATCAGACTCTCGGAAGGGAGTTATAGGCATTCAGCCTATCATTGTACACTTAAGTCACTGGTAACTCCTCTGTAGCCGAGCGGTTATGTCATCTTACTCTACTGTATATCTTACTCTCTGTATCCCTGAACCACTGTGTATATATGCGCAGTAATTATCTTACCTTCAATATTCTATCTTTATTTAATATTACCTATTTTTTCATTTGTCCTAGACCTAGTTTTAATGTGCACTTGCTGGTTTGCTTCAAACGTTATCTTGTTGTACTTCTATAGTGTCAATAAAGGCATCTAATCTTATCTAATCAAATCAAATCCTGGTGTAGTGAATTAGGCCCTACACAGATGTAGACCTCAAACAGGAGTTCCTATAACTACAACCATTCCTAGTTCCCCTAAATGCAAATGAAGTCTACAAAAGACTAATTCTGCTGATGCTGGCCAGTGTGGAGTAACAGCTCTTTCTGTTTGGACTGCAGGCTTCAACTTCATCGGATGGTATGTTGACCCTTGACCTAGTTCATGAGGAAGACACCAGTGCTCTTGAGGATGAAGAATCCATCTGGGTTAAGGACTTCCGGGTCGATGTGGACTCGCTGGCCCCAGGTCGTCGGCGGTCTGGAACGGATGTCTCCAAGCTGAAGGCGTCCTCCCGAGAGGGCCAGGTGAAGACCAGCAGTCTTCCTAGAGGCAGTGAGAGGTCCTGGGGGCGACCGCAGGACCCTGAGGGCCAGTCCAGCGTTCACGGCAGGAGTCGCTGCGCCTCAATGGATGACACTGTCTCACGTGGAGAACGGAGGCTGGACAAGCAAGAGAGCAGCATCCAGGAGGTCAACAGTCCCCATGATCCCACGGAGCGCCTTCAGGAGCTCATCACTCAGAGACTGCAGCGAACTCAGGAGCTCCTGAACGAGGTCCGGGAGCAGGACACATCACGCCGAGCCAGAGCTGACGGCCACCTGAGGGGTGTGGACTCACCCTCTCTAAAGTATCTAAAAGAATCAGAGTCACCCCGGTCAAAGGGGTCTGGCTCCCCCCAGAGCAAAAACTCAGATTCACCAAGTCTGAAGGCAAATGACTCTCCACGTCTGAAGGTAAAGGATTCGCCACGTTTCAGGACAAAAGAGTCGCCACGTCAAAAGAGGTCGAAGTCGCCCCACTGCAAGAACAAAACTTCCCCCAAGCTGAGTGACTCCAGGGGTCCACACTCCCCGCTGGTGAAGAACCCCAACGTGTCTCACATCAGGGGAACGGACTCTCCCCTCTCGGCCAACTCCAACTCCCCTCGTTCCGGGGGTGCCGGTTCGCCCAGACTAAAGGGGGAGGAGTCTCCCAGTGTAAGGGCGGCCAGCTCCCCGTATGTGCTGCGAATGAAGGCCATGGACTCTCCCCTACAAGGCTGTGTGGGTGGAGAGTGGGAGGGACGCTGGCAGGTGGCCGAGCGCCTCCTGCAGGAGGCGGTGAGCTCGTGGCAGGAAGCCAGGGAGGTGCTGGAGGAGGTCCGGCAGCTGCAGGAGCGGCAGCTGCAGGAGCGGCAACGCAGGGCGGAGCAGGGCGCAGGGGCAACCACCATGCCGCCGCAAAACCCGACTTCTACAGAGCCCTGATGTCCGGAAGTAGGGGAAATGCATGCTGGGACTGTTGGACGTCTGTTGCACGTTAGCCAGTGTATCGTGGATCTCTGCTCTTGGGAATTCTGTGTGGTGCGGACCTGTGCACTATAGCTCTGGACCAAAGGTTTACATCTGCATAATGCGGTCTGTGAGTCACTGCCCCACTTTCACTGAGCACAACTAACCATCACAGCCTGCAGCAATATGTGTGTCTGTACGAGTGTGTGTATGTGTGTGTTCCCGGTCATGCACTGGACTCCGGCGACTGACATACTTTCATGGTCAGGTGCTTATTTACTTCTCCGTGTTGTTTTCTGTCGGTTTAATTAATATATTTCATTATATTCTACATGACCAGAGTCTCTGGAGAGCCCTCCTCTTTCAATGCATTCCTGTTTTCCAAGACTTGAACAATCTAGTGGTCATTTTTACCTCCCGGGCCGCTATTTTCACACTGGCGCTAAGCACTTGCTCGCTAGTGTACGGTCAAATCCTCAGGATTTACGGTAATAAATAGATGAAACAGTGATGCTTGCACGTGTGACGTATTGATGGGCATAGGTTTAAGTAGCTTGGGTGAGAGCTTTCAGTCTTTGCTTATGTTCTGGGTGTCGGAAATAATTACACGGCAACAAAAAGGGTAGCATTTCTCCCTGAGGACAGAGGGACCTACCGAGCGCTTCATTCTCATTTGATCTCTTTGCATAAATCCTGCAAATGCCATGACTTTATACTTGCAAACAAGCCCCAAGTTTATAACGTAGCGCTGCGCCTAGCACCATTTTGAAATCATTGCCCTGAGTCGCCATTGTTTGGTGGATGTGTCCCATACTTTTAAAGATTCTGCACCAAGGACACTGTTTAGTAGCCTGAACCCAGATTCCAGATCTGCAACAAGATCACAACTGCAACGCATCCTGACTTTGTAATAATTCCGCTCATTAGCGCTGCCTGGGTAATTGTAGGTCACTCGCCGCCAGGAGAAGGTGCCCGCTGGCTCCGATTGGCTCCCTCTGTAAAATGCCGTTCATGAGATCATGATTACAGCTGTCACTGTGGAATATTGCCGGGCCACACAACCTGCATCAGGCCAGTGCAGTGAAATGCCACGATGATTCCGCGTCCTGGGTACCCCCCCGGATGTCCCGTTCGTCGCCAACGCAGCGGCCCCACCAACAGCAACAATGTGGAGCCGCAGTATGCCAAACTCAAATAAATGATTTAGAGCCTGCATCTCTTTGTGTGCCTCTTTGATACAGCGTTGCATTTTCCACATTGCTGATTAGAACTGAATTCCGTGAACAGATTGAATTATGCACAATGGCTGGGCGTGCAGCGAGCGCAACGTTAGCATGCTTAATGTGCTTAGGTATTTGGACATGGTTAGTGCGATCGTGCAGCCTGGGGGGCGGGGGTTGCGGTCGGCTGTGCCCTAGTGACTCACCCATCCTGGGTGCCTTCTTTGTCGAGGGCCCTGATGAGTTCAGCGGATTAGCGCCGCCGCAGCGCTGGCGTTAGCAATACTGAGGCCTGGGGCTACATGCTGCAGCCTGTTTCCTCCATAGGAACAGGCTTCACGAGAATAACTGCTGCATGTGACCCAGATACGGCGCAATGAATAACTTATCGCACGGCGAGGGGAGACGTGAGTTCTCCTCTGAATCATATGTTCTTCTTCCCTCATCCTGGGCCCCAGCAGACACATCAACGGCCCAGTCATCTCCAGAAAGAGGCTTTGCTCTAAAACGGGTTTTCTGCTTCTAAAAAACGACCACACTAGAGCGTTATCTGAAATGTTGTCATTCACACGGAGACACTTTAACCTCCCTCCACACCTGTAGGTGGCGCTGTAACTCCTCGCTCTCCTTGTTTGGAGTCTAGTTCCCCTCCGCGGTGAGTTAAACATGTTCTCCAGCCTCGTCTTTTCATTAGAAAAGCTGCAGAACGACCATGAACGTGTTATTTGCCATTGTTGTATGTAGGAGGCATTTGGCGTAATAGGTCAGGTTGGAGGTGGGGCAAAGATATATTTGGTCTTGAACCCGTTTTAGAACATACAAGTTTACAACAGAACATAAGACCAATTCTGTGTGAATGCAAAGCCAGATCGGATAGATGTTTTCCTGTTTTAGAGAAAAAACGGTCTCGTGTGGACGGGGTCTGAGAATGTTTTTCCGGTGTTCCGGTGTTTTTTTGTATCACCATCTGTGATGCTAATTAAATAATTATGGCATTTCTGCTTCATGGTTCTTCACAGCGATGATCACATCCGTCAACAGCTCTCAGTGAGGGACAGTCAAGACATATTTGTCTGCTCTAGTTGTTACCTTAATTGTCACCAGTTTCTTTTTTCCACTTTCCTTCTTTTTTAAACTGATTAAACTAAAGCCATCTTGGTGTTTGAAAGAAACAGAATCAGTCAATTAAACGCATGAAACTGCCCAAATCTGGCAACATTGCGTTTTCTGTCCTTCAGAAATAATGTTCTGTAGTCTATAATGGCAATATAATGGATTTCTTGCAAGATTCTTTGATGCTGAAAGAGTGAGCTTCACGGCAGATGCATAAGGGTTGATAACTCTGGAAACCTGTTTGAACTCATTCCAACCAACGTCCAATAAAAGGAAAATTCGTGCAGCTAGATTTTCGCTGCAGTCTCCACTAACAAGCAGAAAAACCTGAACTTCATTATAGGCCAGAACTCAGCAACGCTGGTATCGAGCTTTTTGTTGCAGATACTAGTGATTATTTATGACATCAGATGGCCAGCAGACCATTTCAAACTAGCACAGTCTAAACTCGCCTTGACTAATCTGGGACTTGATGTTCTCCAACTGCGGCCTAAAAGCATGTGGTTAAGCATCCGATTAACCTACAGCCGCTGTGGAAAAGAGTGTGTGTGTGTGGAGCTACTGTCTGATGGCCACACAAGTGTGTGTGCAAATGGGCGCGGCCCTATTGCAGCTCAGCCTGTAATTATACGTTTGTCGAGAGCACAGAAGAACACACACACCAATGATATTCATTGATATGTATAACAAAGGGGAGTGGTTTAATGTATTATCCTGACAGAAAACACATTGCATGTTTGTATGAGGGGCATGTATGTACATAAATGCATCTCTGTGTGTGACATACATTCTGTACATGCATGCATCTCTCAATGTTTTATACCAGTATTTCGGATGGGATGTGTGTTTCCTGCTTCTCATCACTCCGTACATACCATATAAGGCATAAAGACAGCCGGACACTCTGATTGGTTCGTTGTAATGCATGGGGAGTAAAGAGGAGTGGGGGTGGGGAGACGTGGTGTGCGTGTGGCATATGTGTGTTTGTGTACGGTGGAGCAGAATGCACATGCAGCCACGCATTCATCCACAGATCCGCTGATACAAAGAAATAAGCACAAGAATTATGTTTTGCAGAGTGTATTATATTACTATTATATACTGATAAAATAATATACAACATAAGGTCAGATAAGATAAGATCATATCTTATCTGACCTTATGTTGTGTATTATTTTACCAGTAGTAGTAGATTAGACAGCAGAGTAGCAGTAGTAGATTGACACCAGAAGAGATTTTATCTGATTTAGTATATATTATATATACAGTTTTTATTGTCAGAAAACAGCTATGCAGTCTGTGAAGCAAGTTTTTGATCAATGATTAGTGGGTTTACAAGCGCACTGTTGTCTGTAGTTCGTTTTTTGAAATGCACTACAATGAGTAAATAGCGCCCCCCGCAGGGCAACAGTAGGAGTTGCATAGTAAATAGACTCATCATAAAGCATCAAGTTACGTCTCTGCTCGCTCCAGTTGCTTCGCTATATTTGCTATATCATATTTGATAATTTGTATAATCGGTTGTCACTCTTGGAAGAACATTCCATGTTCAACGCCACAATGCCGAATTCACTGGTAAATAAATAAGCCCACCCGTAATCAATATTTAATATCGCCGTGCCATATTAACCCCTCCCTCTCCCATAATATAATACTACACCTATAGAAACCAAGATATTCCAGATGACTTCTGAGTTATTCATGATCTAGTGGACCCATTTCCACTAGGTTGTCTGGTGGAGGGACGTGCTCTGGGGTGGGTGTGGCACCAGGTGGGGCCCAGCCCTGTTCTGCAGATGATGAATAATAGAGTCTGAGCAGGTGGCCAATGGGAGACACTCCCAGGAACCGGTGCAGGAACACGTCAGATCCCATTTCACCACCGACTGGACACACTGGACTGAACTACAGCGTGGTCAGTTCACGGATAAATTCTTCGGTCCGTTACAGTATAAAAGTAGGATCCTTCATTCTACAGGAACATATCCTCTTAATGACTGGATAGTTAGTATATCACATGATCATTTTGGTTATTATAGCAGAAGTGCTTTTTGGTGCAGGGGAGAATTAAAGTCCTGATTTTGAGTGATTGGAATGCCAAAATAAAAGTACTGCATTTAGATTATCTAAAATTCTAAAACACACCAGAATAATTCAATTTGAACAAATTGCTGTAAAACTTGTAGATTTCTTGAGGAACTGAAAGATTATTTCTTCCTCAAATGGTTCTGCATTTCATATTTGTAAAAATATCTATTTAAAAATAAATAAATAAATAAAAGTATTAACTCACTGGAAAACCTGAAACCCATAAAATAACTTGAAGCATATTTCATGTTTATTTTATTTTTTTTTTTGTTTTGTTCAAAAATGTTCTTCTGAGGTTTACAGCACAAAACTCACCACAGCCAAGGATCAAACAAACAGGGCCCAAACTTCCTATCATTAGTTAACCAAACCAAAAAAAAAATCTATGTACATACTGCAAACAGATTAAAATACATTTTTTAAAAAAGTTTCCATAATCTGACAAAAGCAAGAGGAAAAAAAAAAAAAAAAAAAAAAAAAAGACCCCAGGACCAGACCCCTGAGAGAAAGCAGACCTACATCTGTTAAGTTGAGCAGCAGCCTGTGGAAAAGACCACCGGTTCCTTTACTGGTCACGTTCTGTCTTAGGAACCACATACCAGGAGGTTGCTCAAGTTCTTGGCCAGAGAACATGATGGAGATGACTTTTGTATTAACTTTATGGAAGCTTGATTTTGTTCATGAAAAGGGGTGTGGATTAAAGAGAACTCCAGAACCTCCTGGAATGAGGTTCTCCTGGACCAAAACCTGACTAGTCGATGACCATGGTCCGCTCTCGAGCAGTTTGTGGCCTGGCATAGCCTCACTGTTATTGCTGGATGAACTCTGATTGGCTGTCAGAGCATGTATGCTAAGCTCCACAGCGCCACCCAGCTGCTGCTCGGCAACACGCACACACACACACAAAAAAATGTTCTCTATGCGGCTGACCTAAGAGATAAGAGTGTTCTAGACTTCATGGAAACCCTTATGTACAAAATAAAACAAAAACAAAGCATGGGGTGAACGTGGCGTCACTGAAAGACCCCAGGATGCTGCTGTGTACGCAAAGGGGACGATGGCCGGAGGAAGGATTTGGGCGTGGAGCTTCTGGGACAGAAGTCTCTGGAAGGTTGGACTAATCTAGACTACAGATGCAAATTTTCTTCAGGGATCACATCTTGCCGCATTTGACCAACCCTCTCAGCCCTGACCCCACATACAATATTTCAGGGGTCGGGACGATACAGCTGGAATGGCTATAAATGGATTTGTATTGTATAGAATTTTGTTTTATAATATATAGATTCATAAATTTATATCAAAAAAAATTCTGGCTCTACCTTGAAATCTATAGTACAAAGGAATCAAATATGCAAGACCATGCCCTCTTTTCAGGCTGAACTACTCATCATCTTCGTCATCCTCTCCCTCATCCTCAGCGTCCCTCTTCCTCTTCTCCCCTCGCACTCCGGCCTCCTCTGTATGACACAGGCAACACTTTTTTAAAAAGCCTGAATTCCAAACACACACAGCTTTTCATTTCAGACCATATCACAAATAAGAGATGAAATGTAAGAATTTGTCAGGCTAATTTCAGACCACGTATTAAAAGTGAATCAATTTACATTTATGCCATTTATCAGACGCCCTTATTTAGAGCCTCTTACAATCGGTAGTGACAGGCACATTGACAATGGTAGTAGGTGGGGTTTGAAGGTGGCCTTCTGTGACCTAGTGTCAATCCCACTAGGCTTCTAACACCCCTTCCCAAAACAATTTGCCATACATTATAAATTGCATTAATTCTACATTTTTTTACATTCTGAACCCCTCTCACACAAATATCATTTCTATATGGATTTCTGAAATGGTTCAAATTCTCTTGAGAAGCTAAAGTGACGGGAAATCAACAGGCTGCTTTCCCCCTCGTGGCGACGGTCTTTGGTGTTTAATCAATACCCTCCCAACCAAGATCCAGACGATCAATAACGGTCTACTCTACTCACCCTCCTCCACCTCTTCCTCCTCAACATAGTCATCGTCTTCCTCCTCGTCCTGATGAGAAGATTAGGTATTTTCTAATCATGTTACTTGTGTGTTTAAACTGTGGGTGCAATGAACAAAAATTCTGACCTGTAGCCCCTTTTTCATTAAATAGGACAGGCCAACCTCCTCTGCTCCTTCTGAACCTTCTTCCTCCTCGTCATCTTCATCATCTTCATCCTCGTACTCTCCAAGAGGACCAGCTCCTTCATCTCCCTCATCCTCCTCATCTAGATAAAAAGCGTTTCTGGTCAGTTGAGCGTCCACCTTATTCGTTAAAAGAAAATGGTCCTTTAAAGTGATGATTCGATGAGGGCGGCACAAACCCACCGTCTGCCTCGGAGTCGGGGGCCTCGTTGTCCTCGGCATCGAAGCCATCAAGGTAAGTGACCTGCGGCAGCAGCTCAAACACGCTTTCCCTGTAGTCCTCCAGCGAGGTGATCTCGCAGTTAAACAGGTCCAGGCTGTTCAGGCTCTTCAGGTTTTGCTGTTAAATTTTCCACCCAGGGCACGGAATAATATATATTTTTTAATAATTAAAAAATAAGAGCCTTTTGTAAACTGTATAATTTAATAATCTAAAGTTCAACTCATCATCTCTCCTGAACCTGGTGCTACATGTAACTTTTAAACAAACTTACATACCGACAAAGAAAAAACGGACACATTGAGTGCAAAGTTTAATTTCGAGCTGGAATCTCACCAGAGCCTCAATGGTGCTCAGCTCCTTGATCTTGTTCCCACTAAGGTTCAGGTAGGTCAAGTTGGCACATTTCTCAGACAGGGTCTCCAGGCCGCCCGAGATGCTGTTGTCACTCAGCTCCAGCTGCGGAGGGACGTGAAGCAAATTACGCTCACAATGCCACACCAGCGGGGCCGCGACCTCAGCAGGGGACTCACCTTGCGGAGTTTGGGCAGCGAGGGCAGCTTGGACAGGGAGGTCAGGCCCACGTTGACCATGCTGAGGAACTCCAGCTCCTTAAAGTCGTCAGTCAGACCTTCCACGTCTCCGCAGCTGGAGCGGCAGTTGTCCACCACCAGCTCTGCCACCTGAGGGACGCAGTAAACACTCAAAGAGTCACATAATTACCCAATATTAATCACATTATCACAGTAAATATTCTCCCTTCCTGTAAAGCCTATGAACCAGAACACCAAGTCCCAGGTTCAAAACCAACTTACCACCATTGTGTCCCTGAGCAAGACACTTAACCCTGAGTGTCTCCAGGGGGACTGTCCCTGTAACTAATGATTGTAAGGCGCTCTGGATAAAGGCGTATGACAAATGCCTTAATCATAAATGTAATTGGGGTTGTATGACAACAAAAAGATGAATATTTGTCAGAAAACTGTAAATAATTGCAAAAGCGTTACAGCCTAGAGGTCAACACGCTCCATTTGACCCCCAACGACAAGAGCGTGACCACCACCAAGCAGGGGGAGGGGTTTAAAGCGTGTGCACGTACTACAAATAAAACGTAAATAAAGATGCCTTGGGCCGGGCTTGCGAAAGATGGGCGGGGCCGAGGAGGGCTGGGCGGAAGTCGTTTGGCTTTATGATAATCCAACGACAGGGGGCGGGGCTCCAGCCCTCTCACCATCTGTCACGGTCCCTCAGCGCTGGAGGAGCTCGGACTGCGCTAAATTTTTAATGTTGAAGAGGAAACAAGAGCAAAAACTGTTTAAAACGACGAACGACGACTTTTGATAATCGAGGCGATTCGCTTTTTGGCTCGTTATTGACGCGACAGAACGCCTTTCCGCCCCAGCTCCAGCCTGGAGGACGGAAGGAGCGGGTTGCCACGACCGCTGATTCAAAGCCACGCTTGCGCCATCGATTTATTTTCGCCCGTGAATAATTGGCAACATTTGGCTAGCGGCGTTTAGCGGCTTATTCGCTTACAGTGGCCCACCAATAGAAACACAGCATGACCGAGGTCGAGTTGTAACGTGCCCCCGCCCACAGACCAAGCCACGCCTATGTCATGTTATTAATCGCCCTATACACTTTTCTGTCCATTAAATGTGATGGGATTGTGTTTTTAATTCGGTCATAAACAAGCCTGTATCGGGAACTCGAATTGTCGCTCGTTACAAGCTTTTAATGTGATACGTTTGCACACAACTGGAACAAACTGTTTTCGGGGCCTTTGGCTCTCTCGTCGGGCCAGATCTGGCAACCCCAGGACGGCGTGTCCATAACACAGCGGCCGAATGAAGGAAGAAGACGCGACTCCCCTTGCTTGGTTATTACGGGGCGCGTCGGGCGCTGTGGGTCCCCCGACGGCCTCAGAGCCGAACCGGGGGGATTAAAAAAACATATCAAAACACATCCGCGACAGGAACGGGATCCGCGCTAAAAACAACCGACTTCAGAAGTAAAGCTGACGATAAAAACGCAAAATTCCCCTGACTGCAGGGTGCATTAAATATTTTTCTATATTTCTAACTTGCATTAAATACGCATTAGTTAAATTAATGCGACGCAGGGCTTGTTATTTTTTTATGTCGACATCAACTCCGGACCTTCATCAAGACGCACCGACCCCCGGAGGACGAGCAGTGGGACACCGGACAGCGCACTTCACCCGGGGCCGCTTATTTAAGGTGGACCCGTTCGACCCGGTCCAACACACCGGCGGTCCGACCCGGCGAGCACGTGCGAGCAGGCGGCCCAAATCCGGTCCGATCGGGCTGACGGCGTGTCGCCTTTCCCAGAACGAAATAAATAAATAAACGTCGCCGCGACTTTACCTCCTGCGGGGTCCTGTTCCTCAGCTCCAAGCTGATGCGCTTCTTCATCTCCATGATTATTTTAATATTAACAATAAATAGATAGAAAGTTTTCTTTTAAAAGATTAAAAAGGTAGTGGCGGTTTTTTAAAAATGATAATAATACTAAGTGTAAAAAAATTGCCGAAACTCCAGCGCTGGGACTCGCGGCTCAGCTTTCTTCAATGGCTGCACTTCCAAAACTGATTCTCCATGATACTCCGCACCCAACCCCCTCTCTGGAGTCCCGCCCTCCTGCGCGCTGATTGGCTGAGCTTGATTTTCGGCCTCACGACTGCAGGGTGGCCCTGTCGTTCAAACGGATAAGGTTCATTAGCATAAGCGCCCCCGACGCCGCCGCTGATTGGAGAGAATTACGCGCGCAGTAAATCGCGGTTGGCCGCCACGGGCGTCCGTCGACGGCTTTTGAACCATAGTCCCGGCCCTCCTTCGCGCTCATTGGCGGCCACCGCCGGGATCCGCGGTTCGTGGCAAGCCCACTAATTCTCCCCCACTCTACGGACGGGCTGTAACTTGGTGGGTTTAAGGTCAAGTAATGTTAACAAGGCCGAGGGGCGTGCGGCGTGGCCCCGAGCCAGTCCGACGTACGAGGCATAAGCGAAGCGATGCGACGCGTTTCGCGTCGAATTGAGCCGAGGCGCATTCGACACAGAGCCGCTCAGCTTCGAATAAAATGGCTGACCGCGAAGCGACAACACGCTTCCAGCTTAGGAGACGAAGCGACCTGCGCCATCTGCGCGCCTTCTAAACGCTGTTTATAGGCGGACGTCCTGTGCGCCCGGCACTTGGTTGCCAGGTTGGCGACTCTGACGCCTTTGTCGAGTAAACAACGGGTGTGGCTTCGTACTTGGGAAAAAAAACCTCCAATATCAAATTATTAAATCAATGTACACACGGCAGCTTTTACGTGCGGGACTGGGAATGTAAAATCCAGTCTTGTCAGTGGGGGGCTGCGTTCCCGGTATTATTTGCGGTTTTTATTGGTGGACATGGCAACACGCAGATGCTGAGCTGGGAGCTTTTCCACGCACGCAAGCACACACTTCTTATGTTAGGTTATATTATATTTCAGAGTGGCTTTCACTTTATCTTCTACAGGTTTTAACTTATAAGTTATATACAAGTGGCTATTGAGGACGTTTATGGTGGGGAGATGAACCTGGAGGAGCTCATCTACTATATTGTACAGAAACGAATTACATTTTTTTTTACGTCCCCAACCGTAAATATTTCGGCTATAGACGCTCATGGGTCAGGGGATATCTGGAAATTTCAATAAAAGCATTTCCAGACAGGGAATTTGATCATTTTTCTGTGCCAAGTCAGGGAATTTTGTTTATTGCATATAGTGCAACACCCTTACACTTGCTAACTCACCAAACATGCCAGACAAGTGTAAATTTCAAGATATTTGGCTTGAAAATGAAGAATTTAAGGACTGGCTCACCTATAGTGATTAAATAAAAGATGCATGTAGAGGATGTCAGTGATGCAGTTGAGGTTTTGGATCCGTTTAACACGCCAAACTGTCGATATTCAACAACAATGATGTAAATGCAGTTTTGAATTCTATAACAAGACATTCTATTGTACATTTCTTCATACCGGAAGTCATGGAAATTCTGCTTTTTGCTCTGCGAAAGTCATTGAAAGAGTCAAGGAATTTTAAGTCTAACTTAGAGTGGGGACTCTAAAGTATGAAACTCAAATAGTAAAAGTGTTAATAATGTTGATGTTGATATGTAGAGATGTGGTAGAAGAACGGGGTGTCGGTCTCTCCCAACTCTGTAAATTAATGAATGATCGCCTACAAGCAAAAGTCTACAGATGGAGAACACGGTCTCTTTCTCAGACACCAGACAACTACCGACCATCAATCAAACTTATAACTCAAAGTTGCCTTAGGGTGGCGCTATGGGAGCACTACAGGATACTAAACAATGTACAATACTCGCCTTTACATTACTCTTATGAACAGCTGCAATGCAAACAGTAAAAAAAGTCCCAGCTTAAAGTAAGCGACTAGTTATCATTTATCCTACTTATATTCAAACATGAAGTGTATAAAATGTATTTTACCACTTGGACAATGATGTCAACTCGCATGGGCGATAAATGATAAAAGAAGTTTTTTTTTTTTTTTTTAAGAACACCCAGAAAGTACAATTTGATGGGAGATGCAGCTCTCTAATTTCCAGTTGATTAAGAATTAGCGAACCTGGAGTTCTGGACCTGAGGCTGCGACTCAAGATCCACCCACCAGAGGGCATCCAGCACCCACGAGGTTCTAATGCAGGAAAATGGGATGAGTCTCAGTAAAATGAGAAGTCCGGGCTCGAACCTTTCTATACTCTTGAACTAGGTAAATAACCTTGACCTTCCACCTGATTCTGGGGTCCAAACGACTCTCCTGATGATCGGATGAAGACTTCTGGAAATGGGGGCTTTATCCTGGGTCTGGGAGAACGTTGAGAATGCCTGTGAAGTTGACCCCTTATAGCCCCCCAGCCCTGCTGTTGTCACTCTGCTCCCCTTCCTGCCCTCCTTTGTTCAGTAGCCGGAGGGGTGGGGTGGGAGGTTTGAGGAACAATGGCCACACAATGAGGAATAGTAACGGTAGAGAACTCGGCCCCGCGGCCCCCCTGGGGTTGGCTGATGCTTTTCTAATTGCCGTTGATTGGGGGGCTGCGTTAACAGGATGAATTGGGGGTCTTGCCCGCTCAGCGGGGACACTTGTTGACTGAATTGCTGCAGAGACCGAATGACCAATGAGAGGCGAGATCGAACCGATTTGAACAGACCTGCACTGATTGCTCTTCTTTTTCATTCTAAATGAAGAACCTGCAATAGTCATGGTGTCTACCAATCACCCCCTTCCGAGAACGTTACGAAACATCAGTAAAGAGGTTGACATCATAGGTGGTCTTCCCTGCTCACACCACAGGAATCGAGTTATGTGACATTGTTGGTTGAATAAAACCGTCACAGAATCCACTGGGCTGATAAAGACTGTGCTTTATTATTAAATTTGATTTTTATTGTTTCTCTGTAACACAGATGATTTAATCATCCAATCTCAAGATCATGACTTGTTTTCCTCATTTTCTTAAGTAATTTTCTCAAGATAATGTTTCTTGAGATCATTGTTATCTCCAGATCATGACTTTTTTTGCGATCTCAAAAATACAGTTTTCTTGAGATCACAAATTAGGTTGATATTTGAAGTTATATAAATGGTTTGAATGGATTTGCTCTGTTGCAGTTTCAGTTTTATTTTAATCAGGGTATGACACGAACATATTTGTGGACGTCATTTCAGAAGAAAAATGACATCTGTTCTGCAACATCAGAAACTTCACAATATTTTTTTCTTGAGATCTCTGATTTCTTGATACATATTGTAATATTTACATTTACATTTACAGCATTTATCAGACGCCCTTATCCAGAGCGACTTACAATCAGCAGTTACAGGGACAGTCCCCCCCTGGAGCAATTTAGGGTTAAGTGTCTTGCTCAGGGACACAATGGTAGTAAGTGGGATTCGAACCCGGGTCTTCTAGTTCATAGGCGAGTGTGTTACCCACTAGGCTTCTACCACCCACGTAGTAGTAATATTGTGCTGATGCTGTGTGTTAAGTAAAACCGTGACAGATGCTGACTCAACGTTCTCTACAGTGCAGAGTGCAGTACAACACCTCACATTATCATTACACCACAGCTTCATCAGGAGGGGATGAGGATGATGATGGTTGGGGTAACGGCCAAACCAAGTCATTAGTTCAACAGGAGATTCTAGAATATTCACTCTGGCCAGCTCCACTATCAGTGGGGGGCTTCATAACAACAGCACAGGCGCTGAGGTCTTCCTGAAACAGGAGGGAGGCATCCATGTGTGTGTTTGTGTGTGTGTGCTTGAGAAAAGTGTTAAGAAGAAATTATTCTTTTCCAAACACCATACCTGGATATGTTTGTCAGGTTTGGATACGTTTTAAACGATGGAGGATTTCATGCCGATAGCTAAAGTCTTATCTGGGTTTCTGCAGGAATATAATTTTTCTGTTCGGAAGAGGGCCAGTGTACGAATGAGTGGAAAAGGCTGTTTTCCCTCAGAATTCCGGTCACTCCTTGTAAAACAGCATGTGCCGCGACTCCTACACGCGTCTCTGGTTCTGAGGTAATGCTGAGACGCTGACCAGACCAGTGAACATGGAGAACCGGCCACCGACCCCCTTCACTCAAGTCCTG
Organism: Denticeps clupeoides; assembly: GCF_900700375.1. Lineage (NCBI taxonomy): Eukaryota > Metazoa > Chordata > Actinopteri > Clupeiformes > Denticipitidae > Denticeps > Denticeps clupeoides. Next base: position 8,402,995 of record NC_041726.1, on the reverse strand, counting down.
TATTCCACATCTGGACGGTGTCACCGCAGCAGCAGTCCAATCGTAGTAAAGTGGGGTTACGGGCCCCACCTTATACACCATTCATTCGGAAACGGTTCTTCGAGTTCTGACAGCCAGAGAACCGACCTCGGGCCAGGACAATTTGTTTGACAGTGACACCAGTACAAACAAGAACTTGCAAAAGGGCCCAAGGACTTGTTGGCTTTTCATTCACTCAGCTCATGAAGATGACGATCACAACAAAGCAGACCTGAAGGTTAAAAAGAGGTGACTCCTTCTAAAAACAATCCGATTCCTCAGACGGGCTTTTTTGTATCAGATTCTTCATAAGAGCCTCAGTCTCCATAGAAAAGGTGCATCCAAACTGCAACCCCCTCACACCAGCCCCTTGGCTCCTACACCGCACTCTCTCCCGCAGGCCAGTGTGGCTGTAATTCATGTAACAGTCAGAAGCCGAGGGCGTTACAAGTTCCTGCAGCCTCTGCAAAACCTGTGGGTCTGCTGATGCTCAGCAGGGATTCCCGGTAGTGTAGAGCTGTTGTTGGTGGAGACCAGTTTATGGAGCTCATGAAGGGGGAACGAGGTACCTCCTTAACACATCTCAACACACTGGATACTGCTCACCATGAGGGCACTATTTAACTTTATTTATATGTCAACATGTTTAGGTTTTTTTGTTTATATATTATATGTATGTATTGTATTAATATCTTAATTAAATATTTATTAGACACCCTTATCCAGATGTAATTAGAAGGTTGCCGGATCGAATCCCGATCTGCCAAGGTGCTACTGAGGTGGCACTAAGCAAAGTACCATCCCCACACACTGCTCCCCGGGTGCCTGTCATGGCTGCCTACTGCTCACAAAGGTGATGGATTAAAAGTAGAGGACACATTTCGTTGTGTGTGCTGTGCTGCAGTGTTTCACAATCACTTCACTTTTTTTTTTACACTAAGTGGGTTTCACTACTACCCATAATGTCTTGTTATCAAGCAAAAGGAATTACACTCATAGAACTAAAATTCCAAAGTTCACTCTCTTATTTGTGCTTCCATGATACAATTTGGGCATTCTGATTGGTCAACTTGTGACTGTTATATTATTGAACACGCCCCTACACTGCAATCTATAGAAACAGGAAAAAAATAACCCCTAATGTCATCATATGATCTCCCTAATGGTGCAATACACATACTATGAACAAACAAGACTAAAATATTGCAAATTACAATGTAAAATATATTAAGTCCATGTGGTATCTTCATATGAGAACTGCAGGACAGATGTTAACCTTCTGACCTCCACATGGACTAGCCCCAAACCAGCAAGGCTAAAAGTGGACCAGGAAGTGGTCAGATCCACCTTTTCCCATGATTCTCAGGGCAGCTGATCTGAGACCAGTACACCAATGGTCTGTGACACCCCAGCCTTTGGGGACATTTTTGGCAGCTTGTCTTGAGGGGACTCTGGGAACTTTATTAATACAGGGTGCTTTATGAATGTAGATATAAGAGGCACTGTGGCTAATAATGGAACAAATGTTTCAACTGTGACAATCATTGTGCATAAAAGGACAGGAGTTTGAGTAACTCTTGGCTGATCTGGGACCAGCCGTGGTCGGCGCTGCTGTTTCCCACATCAGCAGCGAGGCTCTTCCTCTCGGGACAGCGTCCGGGCCAGATCCGGGGCTTCAGCTGGACAACCAGCTCACCACTCAGAATGTAGAATGACACAAGCGATTGCATCAGTAGACAGGAAGCGGCACAATAAAGCTGGAAGTGATGAGGGGTTTCGCACAGGACAGGTGGCTTTAGCTTTTAATCCTGCATAAAACCCAGAGGAACATTCCCGGTTAGATTAATGCCGCTGCAATTCACACCACAGTTACTCTCACATGATGACTTTGAATGACACTGGCTATTAAATTCCATTTGTTTATTCCTATTTGCATTTCAATGATGAAGGAAAATGCACTTCCTCTCCCCACACCCCCCACGTCCCTCCTTCCGTGTTTTCTTTCCCTTCTGTATGGCCTTTCCTGCCGCTGTTCCTGTATGGCGTTTCGGGGAGAATGAGGATATGCAGGTGTCTGGATCTGTGCTTCCAGCTGCTGTCCCATGTCCTTCTGCAGGAGGTGAACTTCTTCAGCGCTTCTTATCCCCGGTTCTCCAGTCGCTGTTCCACGACTAACGGAAGTGACGCGTAGGGCTTGAGAGCATATCAAAATCAATCTATGAATGGAGGTGTGGTCTTTCTGGAAGAGACCACGTCCACCGGCATGGAAGCAAGAATAAAGTGACCTGCAACGACACCAACGATGCATCTTGCTTCCTTTTTTCTTTCCTTTGTCTCTCTGTGGGTTGTAGTTTTGTGTGGTTGGGGTTTTTTTTTTTGGATCTGCCGTGGACAGCGTGATTAGCCCGCGGGTGGACGGGTCTCCAGACTACAGAAGTGCTTTGTTAAAGCCTGTTCGGCTCTTGACCTCTTGGTTGATGACAGGACTGGCTCTTATCGGACTGGTCATCACTGCATACCAGCAGAGTCACACACAACTGTGTGTATGTGTGTGTGTGTGTGTGATCGTGGCATGTCTGGTTGCATAAAGACAGGCGATTGTATCCTGGGATAAAAGGAATCTGTGACATTATCTCATCGCTCATAGGGGAAGGGCTGACAGGCATTCATCCCATTATACCCATTCAGACCAGAGACACCCCTGAGCAGTAGAAAACCTCGCCCCCCTCACCCACTGAGGACAGAGACCGCCCGGCGTGAAGAAACCCAATCAAACACAACAGAACAAAACTGATCCTCCCAGAATCTTGCGCTGCAAACCCTTATCAGCAACCACAGAGGACACAGGACTAAAACCCCACTTACTACCACTGTGTCCCTGAGACACTAAACCCTGAGTGTCTTCAGGTGGTCTGTCCCTGTAACTACTGATTGTAAGGTGCTCTGGATGAGGGTGTCTGATGAATGCTGTAAATGTAAAGGTTCAGCATCATCATCACCAGCACACCCCATCCCTTCTCCTAGAGCCCCGCCCATATGATAGAGATGTGAGGAGCCCATGGCGAAACACGCACACGGAAAAACTGGGCCTGGACACGCGCCCAGATTCCACACACACGCTGCAAGATAAACTGTGGTGAGTGGAGTGCGTGTGTGTTGCATCATATCCTACAAAGGAAAGGGCTACAGGGAGTGAGAAGGACATTGTGTGTATGTGTGTGTGTGTGTTGTGTGTGTGTTCCCTGCTCCCATCACTCCCCTGGATGTTCTCTGGTTCTCACGTCCCCCCTACCCCCCCTGTCAGGAGCCCACGCTCTGCTTTCTGTGGGAGAGAGAGTGCATCCAGCCCCCCAAGGGAGACACACAAACACACGCACATGCACACTTACATGTACAGTATATAAATATAGCACCAGTATATGCTGTTAATCAGGAAATGTAGTGTACAGAGGAGAAACACAGATCTAATCACACACACACACACACACACACACACACACACACACACACACACACACACACAAAGTACATAGACACTCATCGCGACACACAAATGTCCAAGAAACACGCACAGAGCTGAAATACTGTACCACACATAGAGAGTACATTTTTGTTTTAGTGTTGATGACAGCTGACAAAAAAAAAAAAGTAACTCCAAAATCTCCAATTATTAGAGGATTCGGCACTCCTGAAAAGTATCTTCATTCACACGGCGAAATGGTTGGTAAGAGCACCGATGCACCGGCCCTGAGAAATTTGTTGGGTTCTAACTGCTCTTTATCGTCGGAGCGGTCAGAGTCTCAGTCCCCGGCGCGATGTTGGAGATTACCAGCTGCTCTATAAAAAGAGCTGCATGTCGCGCCAAAGACCCCAGAACCAGAGAGTGAAGGGTGGGGAGATTAGGACAGAGTCCAGCGATGATGAAGTTCACACGGAACCAGCCATTTCGATGGAGGGTTTATGGGTTCTGACCTGCACCACAAACAGAACCGTCCAGGTATGGAGGGGAACAGAGGGAACGAGTAGAATCAAAGACTCTTAACGACCTCCAACACCTCAGTTCACACACGCACACACACACACACACACACACACACTCGTCCTTCACTGAGGAACCTATATCCTTGGTGGGGGGAGAAATGGAGACTGCAGGAAAAGTCATGAAGAGAGGCTCTGTGAGAGGCAATGCTCCCCCCTACGAAGAGCAGAGCTCAGAAACATCTGGAGACATGGACCCTCCCCCTTATACTGATTATTGGAAACACATTTTATTTTTAAGAAAAAGAGCCGTGGGACAGTAAGGGGACAGAAGAAGAAGTGAGTGTCACAGTTTACTAAATATAACTGGGCGAAACATCCCCAACATCCTGTTCTTCAGTTGTAAGACACTCCTGACCTCCGACCCCAGAGGAGTCTGAACCACGTTGTAACCACTGACAATAGACCAGGCACAATCCCCATAATGCCCGACACTGATCCAGAATCAGCTACACTGGCCTCACTTTGTCCAGATTTTGACCATCTCCCATGATCCCAGATCAGCTTAAAGAAATTCATACAGAGTGGAGGCGGGGTATCCACCTCTCTCCTCCCTCTCGGTCCCTCATTCTCTCCCCCTCTCACACCCTCTCGGCACAGCCATTCAGAGCCTGGCTGTGGATGATAACACACACACATGCACACTCACACACACAGTCTCTCTCTGAGGAGCAGGATGCTGTGTGTTCTGATGCTCCAGCTGGCCGCCGCTCTGCTGCTGCCTCTCTGCTGCGGTGAGTAAAACACACAGCTGTGTGTCAGGGTGTGTCTGAGGGTCATTGTAGTCATGGATTGACAGGAAAGTGTGTGTTGAAATTTTTATATTGTGTGTGTGTATGTGTGATTGCATGGGGTCATAAAAAGAAAATTAATTAGTTCATCTAAGGTCAGCAGACAGAGTTTACTGTTTGTGTGTGTGTGTGTGTGTGTGTGTGTGTGTGTGTGTGTGTGTGTGTGTGGTTTTGCATGTGTACATTTTTCCAAGTTACAACATCTGGACAGAAACACAGACAGCCTCAGAGAGAGATTCTCAGATTTCCCCACAAAGATCAAACATGGAAAATTCTCAAATGGTGTGTGTGTGTGTGTGTGTGTGTGTTTCTTGGCCAGATTTGTGTGACTGATTTTGTTTCTGATGTGTGTCGGTTGGCCTGATTATATGGGTCAGAGGTCATTGTTACCCTTGCTGCCCACTGTAGCACTGTCCGTCTTGTCGGATCTCATCAGTTCTCCGGTTCCTCCTTCTGAGGGTCATACAGAGGAAAGAAGGTGGAGAAGAACTGGACCAGGAAGTCCACAATAGGGTGGTAGGGTATATATAGGGTAACACACTCGCCTGTGAACCAGAAGACCCGGGTTCAAATCCCGCCTACTGTCGCTCCTAGGGGGGACTGTCCCTGTATCTACTTGTTGTAAGTCGCTCTGGATAACGGTGTTAGATTAATGCTGTAAATGTAACTGGATGTTTGTTGTTCTGGATGTGTGTGTCACTGGCTACTTACACAGAGTTAAAGTACTTTTGTGTGCAGGGCCGACAATCCTGCTTGTTGATGATTGGTCACAGATACTACATATTCTACAGCAGCAGTGCAACAAATTTAAAGGTCTCCTACTATGAAAATGTCACTTTGTGAGATTATTTAACATTAATATGAGTTCCCTGGCCTGTCTATGGTCCTGCGGTGGCTAGAAATGGCGATATGTATAAAGAGTGTTTTGGCCATTCAGAGAGAGCAGCAGCTCAGACGGTCGGATCTGGAATTTGTCCCCTTATGTTGTCATAAGGGGAAAGGTTACCTCCCCTTTCTCATGCTTTGTCCGTTCAGAGAATTTCACACCCCTCCCCTAAAAAAGTAGCTCCATGGACCATTTTGGCTTCCAAATGTGCGAAGCACTCCAATTGCTTGTAAAATGAGCAAAAATGTGTGTGTTATTTCTGTCACACGAGACATTAAATCTTTTTCTGGAAAAATGCTGACACGACTTCCTGGTTGGTGAATGGTGTTGATGATGTAATTTCGTGAATGCCCCCTCAGCTTTTATAGGCTGCTCTCTTCCTCAAACCACGATTTCTCTGCCTCTCTCTGCCTCATAATTCTGCACCAAGGCTAAGACTTTAAATACAGTATAAGGGGACCACTAAGAATTAAGTAAAAACAAAATATACAATTTTCATAATAGGGGACCTAATATGAAGAAAAACAAACTCCTTCAAAGAAAAAGAACTTTGGTTCCAGGAAATATATGCCACAGAACGTGTGATATGGAACACCATAGAATCCTGTGAATAAAATAAATAAAATAGTGTTATTTATAGTGCTTTTTTTCACGTAGGCCAGACTCTGGGGACGTTCTGTTGCAATAATGGATACAGTTCCCACGTCAGACAGACACACTGCAGGTACCACAGTGGAATAAACAGAGACAGAGAAACGTTTACGGAATCACTGTTTACTGGCTCAGGTTCAGGTGGCTTTTTCCCATGGGAAGCCAGAGTGTTGCAGGTCTTTCAGACAATGCAGTGAACACCGTGATTATTTCCGAGGGATGAGACTTCATTCCCGGCAGAAGGCCTGTAGGACAGGACTGGGGGAAGAGTCTTGTTGGACAGACGGTTCTGATAATTCGGAACAGAACTGTGCTGACCACTTTTATTTTAGCGGCTGGATGAGACATCGGAATGCCTGGAGTGGCTCGGGGGTGGATTTTTTTCCTTTATTTTCAGTATCTATTTCCCTTGTTGTAGTGAATTACACAAAGCCATATTGTTGGAAAATTCATATAATTCATATTTAGAAAAGCGTCAGTCTTTTCATAATTCATTGTAAGATGTGCATTATAATCTACTTCATAGTATCTTATAGTGACTTATGACAAAGTATACTTCAACTAACCTATAGAATGCCACTTAAAATGGGTACATAATCTCATAACACAGTTTTCAGACCTCTTTTTAAAAAAGGAAACCATGACACATACAGTATGCTCAAATATCCATTTTCATATTACATTATATTACATTACACTGTATCAGAAAATGTCTTTGAGCATACTTGTCTTCTGTGCCTTCCTAATAATCACAACCATTTACAATTCACTTCAAGATGCCATGAAATGCGTTATAATGCATTATGCATGGCACATAATGCCTTTTACATATTCACAAGGGCATTCGTTGAAGGAGTTACCAGATGTTCCAGTGTGGAGAACCTATATCAACCTGTCAACAAATCCATGCATAAGCAGATTCAAAACCCAGGCTGTTCCCAGATCATAGCTGAGAGTCCAGTAGAAGTGTGTGATTTTGCACAGAATTCCCAGAATTCCCTCAGGATCCCCGGCCGGGTCAGAGCTCACCGCCGTCCTGCTGCACCCACTGCACTGCAGGCTTTGACAAACGGCCAGAGGCAAATAAATAAACGAGGAGCGTGGCAACCCCACATATATCTCATGACACACTAGTCTTTGGGAAAGTCTGAGTTAGTGTGGTTGGAGGTAAAGACAATAAGAACCCACCCACATCCCCACAGCTGCAGCCACTCCCTCAAAAAGCATTTTAAACAATTAAGGTGCCAGATAAAACTGTGTGTGTGTATATAAGATGAAGACCCATCAGAACATGTATAATCTTATCACAGCGTCAGATTCACATAGAAGCTAAATAAATGCTCAACATCCTCAAATCTAAAATAATAACCTACACCACGTGAAAAGTGATTATGATACACTGCAGCAGAGCACACGATGACACAACAAAATGTGTCCTCTGCTTTTAACCATCACCCTTGGTGAGCAGTGGGCAGCCATGACAGGCGCCCGGGGAGCAGTGTGTGGGGATGGTACTTTGCTCAGTGGCACCTCGGTGGATTGAGATTCGAACCGGCAACCTTCTGATTACGGGGCCACTTCCTTAACCGCTAGGCCACCATGGTCCCACAAAAATGACATAATCTTTGTGTTTGTGTATGTGTGTGTGTGAGTGTGTTTGAGAGATGAAGACCCAAAACGTGTTCACAGTCGAGCCGCAGAGAAGCAGGAAATAAGTTCAGAACCCAGATGCGGTTTCTTGACTGTTTTATGAGCTGTGACCTGTTACGAGCTTCTTCTCTGACATTAACCAGCTGAACACTCGGGCCGACCCGCAGCCTAAAGGAGACGGTGGGGTTGGATCGGGTTTCCCGACCAAACAGGCTGACCATCCTGATGTCATGTCTTCTTTCCTGGCCTGGGTTCCTGTTGCACATACCTGAGGAGTGTGGGCATGAGTTGGCGCAAACATCATTCAGGTCTTCCAGGAGCCGGGTGCCAAGTTCACCCATGTGATGCCCACGTGTTGCCTGGTAGATTTACGACTGTGTGGAAACAGTGGACTGAGGCTTTTTGAATCGGATTTTGGATCTCTGAGTTCTGATCGCATGCAAATCGTAAGGCATATACTTGGAGTGAGCTACATGTGCGTGTGTACTGTGCGTCGTAAGCTGTAGTGTAGTACCACCAGTGTCTAGGCCGCAAACAAAATAAATTAATACTTGCGTCTGTTGAGTGCAGATCTTGCAACACTGCCCCTATAAGGAATATGGGGCAGGTATTGAATCTCCTTACACATCCTGTTAATTTTTGAATAATGTCTGAGCAAAAAGAAAAACACAAGATACATACGTACATAGTTAACAGCAAGTATATTAATGCCTTAAGGGCCATCCACATGAGAACGCTTTTCTGGAGCATTATCTGAAGTGTTGGTGTCCACACAGAGATGGACGGCCCGAACAATGTTTTAACCCCCTCCACACCTGTAAGTGGTGCTGTAACTCTCCGCGCTCCTTGTTTGGCATCTGGTTCTCCTCCGCGGTGAGTTAAACACGTCCCTGTTCTCCAGCCACGTCTTTTCAGTAGAAATGTGCACCATAGAGAGGATTTCTTTGTCTTCTCTTTCTCTTCCGATTCCCTTCGACCCCTTCACTCCTAATACCTCTTGAACACGTGACCACGGCCATTACCAATTCCAACATGCAGGCTCTCAGCGCTTTAATTCAACTAGTGATTGTGAACATTAGTGAACACGTCCCATGTGCCACATCCCATCAAAGCCACAGGAAAACGCAACTGCTCCTTCTCGGACATTAGTGATTTCTATGCACTTTTTGCACATCTGTGTTTTTCGACAGATCACAGAGGACATCTTCACTTCGTTTTTGAGGGCTGGTTACTATGGGCAACCGGTCGGTGAATAATCGCAAAGAATTGTGTAATTAAAACCACATGTTGACGGCAGCTCTGTCTGCGGGAGGGCGTCTCGCTGTTTTCCTCGAAGGAAGTTTTCTAATGAAGGCGGTAACCCATTCTGACACACCATTTATTTCGTTTGCCTGAACTGATCTATATATACTGCAGAAAAGCAGGTGATCTGTCTCGATGTGTCCCATAGACCAAGGTCCAAGGCCGGGTGAGGTGGTTGGAGTCTCCCGTCTCCGCAGCGACCTGTAACCATGCATCCGTCCCTGTTTTTACATGGTGTGATGTGGGCTGCTCTTAAATTATGAGAGCTGGACTCACAGGAAGAGTCACGGCTGGGTTCCGCATCGCAGAACAAAGCATCGGATGTTTCCTGTCTTCTGTTTTCAAAGAAATGCTCTTCTTCCCCCAGGAGGGCAGGGTGACTTTGACGACTACGACACCACGGTTGGGCCTGAGTATGAATACAACGGCACGATCGAGTATTCCTTCTTTAGTAAGTGCTCCCAGCCCACGACATGTTGTGAACGTCTCACGGTTTGGGTTTTTCTCCAACATTGAGTTTCTCTGACCAGGTAACTCCAGCATCGACGAGCTGGACGACTTCCTCAGTGAGCGTGGAGACACAGGCGATCCGGAAACCTTCACAGAGGCGGATGTCACTGCCAGCAACAAGGAGACCTTCACCAGTGATTCACAGGAGGAGGAACGTCCCCTTCCCACAGACGCGGTACTTCTGGTTCTTACATGTCACCGGTGTCTGCCAAGTTTAGGTTGAAGTCCTGTGGGGGTCTTCCTCTCGATGTAAATTGCGACCATCAAAGTCGGCTCAAGCCTGCATGGAACTCGCTGAAATTGTTTCCAGAAGTCCCACAGAGTTGATGCTTTTGGAAACAGGAAGTGCAGTTAAAAGTTGGAGTTGGTTAAAAAAGAGCTGAGGATCCTGGAGCCTGGATCTCAATGCTTTTGACTCTTCTGAGACCAACTCTTTCTAGACTGAGATACTGTTCCACATGAAAAGCTGAGCGCAGGGTTGCCAGATTGGTGTTTTTATTCTACTTTTCAGGTAAAATATGTCAAGAAAAATGAATTTTTGTAAACAAATGATCCTACGCTATTTCTGTTATTTAAAAAAAAAAGCATCAGACAAAATTCCAGACACTTTGGAGAGGAGACATTTCATTGGTCTGCAATAAATAGACAGTGACGCTCACCAAAAGGATAAGAGAACACTCCTGGAACCACTGGGGTGTAAATAGGTGGGTCTGACAGCAGAAAGACCGGTGTGCACTTGGCCACAGCATTTCCCAACATGCACCATGGGAAATTGTGACCAAAAACACTGAATCTGCTGACAGAGTTGGCAGAGTGTTGGAGTAAAGGGGCCTCTACACTTACTGGACATTTGAAAAACGTGTGTGTTTCTGCATTTACTGTGTGTAAGCCAACAGCGTTTAGCACTTTCTGGTGTTGAAACCGATGCCACAAACACAATCCATTATATTTTTAATAAAGGAGCAGCTTATTCTCCTGGTACAACAAGCATGTTGGTACAACATTGCTTGTTTTTTCCCATGAGTCTGCGCTGCTATGCAACCCTGTTTCACCTGGTTCTGGGTCCTCCTTCTGACTGTGGTGCATTATGGTTTCTGCAGGCCTGCAGGACCGCATCTCCCAGCATGCTGTTCACTCTGGCACTGCTGATTCAGAAGGTGCTCCGCCTTTTATGATCACGATTGTCACAGCACATACTTCAGGTGAGTCTGAAACTCTCTGCGACACACACACCAGAGGCCAAATTCATAGATACAGCAATGCAACAGGGTCGTCAAGTACACAAAAAGCACACAAACACACACACAAATGCATGCCACAGGTCAAATGTATATCCAAATGCACATAAATGCATGCATGCATGCAAACTGGGAAGGGAAAATGCATGAATGCACGCATGCTCCCACGTAGACCCGTGCATGCCGACTGGGGTCATGAGAATATTTTCTTCAAATACACAAATTGTACACTCACACACATACAAACACACAGCTGTCAGTCTGCTCGGGCTCCTGCAGCTGTTGCTTGTGCTGCACACAAATGTAATGCGACGTGTACGGAACAGGCCGACATATTTTCTGCATGAGATCCTCACAGACAGAAGAGATTTTTTTAAAAAAGTGCAGTTCTGCTTTCGTGCCAGGAGGTGGGGCTGATAAACAGCCAAGGATGTACGCCGCTAAGAAAAAAAAAGGCTAACACACGTGCATGTGTCTGCCTGTCTCTCTAGGACCTACATGATAAGAGGAGACTACGCGCACAAACAGATGTGGACAAAGAGGAGCAATGAGTTTCTGCCACGTTCTGAGCCATTGTGCGAACCCACCCACACAAACACACACTCAATATCTCTCTCTCCCTCCTATAGTCACTCAAAATGACACACGGCACAGCGGCCTGAATAACTGCTTCATCAGCCTTTGTTGGGAAAAGACACGATTAGAGACTGCGCTAACTCTCCTGCTGACCGCAGGTCGGGCGCTATTGAATCGACGTTTGGAGTCGGTGCACAGTGAGGCTCCCGAGAACATGCGCCGAGGGGTTAATTAAAACAGGGACGCGGGCTTGGACCGCTATTGTAAAAGGTACCTCTGCATGAAGGGCCCTGAGATCGGCAGCCAGGCCAGCCGGGGAGCCGATCGGCTGACAAGCTCATTTCCTGTTTCTGAGCCACAATCTAAAGCGCTTCGGATACGAGACATGCGCCTCCTTCGTGCAACCGACCATGGGACCCTGCGGATTCACTCGTAGCCTGCTTTCTGTCTCGATTTCAATAAACACACACACAGATATGTTACAAAAAGAGATAGAAGAAGAAAAGCACTTTCCCAGAGAACACCACCCTGCCCTGCCCTGCACACCACTGTTGTTTTTAAAGTCTTATGTTTTATGAACTGTTTATAAATGTGTTATAGCCTGGCTATGAATGTCCTTTATAAAGGGCTTCCAGACAGCCCCAGCACAGATGGTATGCCATTTTATACATTTCTATATTTGAAATAAATATTTTTAATAAAAACAATGTGCTTTTGCCTTATTTTACTTGATGTTTTACAGTATATCTGGCATATTTAAAGACATATCCGACTATACGGGACCTCAATGGCACCTTGGTGGTTCGGGATTCAAACCCACAAATGTGAGACCTGAGATCGTGATATCTGAGTTGCAAACATGGCCAGAAAGGCAATGTGATCATAATTATTTCTGTAGGGCTGTAGTCTGTTAAGAAGTCATCCAAGTAATCAGGGACCAATCCATGTTTGGCTTTGTGTACATAGCCAATGCAGGGAGGACAGAATCAGTGTGACGTGTTCAAATTTCCTTGTTCCAGTCATTATTCTTTTGGCGCCATTTTGAACTCGTTAGAGTTTCCTGAGAGATGATGCCGGGCTTCCAATGCTCTTATAAGTAGAGGGTATTCATGAGGCAGAAAACCTGGTACATGCATAAGACTAAAGACTGTTGCATAGATGAACAAATGCAGTCTGAGGATAGATCACTTTGAATTTATTATGATTTCTACATCCTTGGCAGTTGTACATATGGCGGTAAGAGGACCATCAATGTTGATTGCCAGCTTTAGGACCAAGTGAAAATATTTCAGTTTTAACATGAGGAAGTTGCTGTCCATACACTTTTTAATGTTTTGCTGGATTACAATACAGACGTACTGTAATAATGTTAGTTGAGATAAATAGTTATCTTTTTTTCTAGATGGCAATACAGGCTTAAAAGACAGACTTAAAGACAAAGTGGTCCTGATGTTCAGATTTTCTTCTGTTGTTCAGAAGAAGCTGTCTCCTAATACTCTGAACAATATACGGACTGTTACAACAAATATACTCATGGATTAAAATAAATAAAATGAAATTAAGATACATTTTAAACATTAGTTGTTTTCCCATGAGGCCGTGCTGCTTCTGACAGTGGTGAGTTATGGTTTCTGTAAGCCTGGAAGACCACATCTCCCAGCCTGCTGTTCTCTCTGGCTCTGTTCATTCTGCAGGTGCTCAGATCTGTATGATCACGAGTCAGGTGAGTCTAAAACTCTCACACTAACATGAACACATACAATAAAGGTCAAAAGCATACATTTATTTGTGTACATGAGACCCTCACTTTAAAAAAAAATGTAATTCAGCCTTCGGCCAGCAGGTGGGGATGTGAAATATTTAGTCACTGTGAAAGTGAATTGACTGTCTTTGTGAAACACTGCAGCACAGCACACCATGACACAATGAATCAAAGGCACTGGGGGAACAGTGTGTGGGGACAGTACCTTGATCAAGGGGACCTCAATGGCACCTTGGCCGTTCAGGGATCTCGAACCCGAAACCTTAAAAAATTGCATTACGGGTCGGTTTCCTTACTCGCTAGGCCACCACTACCCCTGACCCTTTCACTAAGGGCACAAGACAGCGACTCAGTAATACCACAGTGGATGTTAAACAGCAGAGAATAATCCTGTGCGTGTGTGTGTGTGTCTAGGATCTATATAACAAGAACGAATGGTGGGCAGAAAAAGTCTTGGAGGAGCAGCGAGTTCCAGATACATTCTGAGCAGCTACAAACGCACACACACCTATAGAAAGTCATAATGACACACGGCATCATGAATAACTACTTTATTATGAAACTAAACAACTAGAGCCTGAGCTTATTCCCCTGCGCTATTGAATCTACTGTCCGGAGAACACGTTCTAATTAAACCTCAGCCGGGGGGGGGGGTTCATTAAAGGGAAACGGGGGGCTTGGACTGATACTGTAAAAAGGTGAGGAAAATATCCAAGCATAAAAGACCCTGGGAACCATAGCAAGGCCAGGGGCGGAGCCTGCAGCTGACAATCTCATTTCCTGTCACAGATCCACAATCTACAGGCTCTCACCTCCTTCCTGCATCCGACCAGGGAACAGGTTGAAGAACCCTGCTGATTCACTTGCAGATACGGCCTAGACCTGATTTCTGTCTCTATACAACAGTTTAAATATACACAGCAGAAAGAAAAGCAGTTTCTTAGCAAATCTTATGCTTCATGAATAGTTAATAAACATGTTACAGCCTGGCTTTATAAACTACTGCCAGACAGCCCCATTTCTATGTGCTTATATTTTTAAGAATATTTTGATATTTGCAAGACCACCCCAGGTCCATACAAGACTGACTGCAAACAGAGCATTAACCTTACTGATCATCAAAAAAGAAATAATAATAATATAGGTTATAATTAAGGTTATAAATAAAAAAAAAAGTGATTATAATTATTATACTTTCTATAACAATTGTTATTATTGTGATGATTAGGATATTTTTCGTAATAATACTAACAATATCTACTTTTTTAATATTACTGTTCTTTTCATTATTTAACATTATTAAAGTAAGGATGCTTGTTAAATACAAAATAAAGAGGCACAAAAGAGGCATGTGACTATTGTAAGGAAACCAAACACAGCGAAACCATGTTGATTGTTGTTTTTAACAGGTCCTAATCACCCCGGTCCTCAGTTAGCCTCAGGTAGGAGCGATCAGGACCTGTTAATCAGGTGCATGAGCTCCGGCTGCGGGCGTCACAATAACGCAATGGAGAATGTTCATTGTGATGGTGGAATTAATTCTGAGTGGGCTGGTCAGTGATTATACTGCATTATTATACTCAGAATAATCAAAATCACCCCCTTTCTTAAACAAGCATACCCTGTTCCATCCCTTCTACAATTTTATCAATGAATGCATGATGCCATGCAAATACTTTGAGTGAGAGGGCACGTGCGGATAATAAAGGCAAATGCCCAGATGTCACGGGTGGGCTGGACATGGCATGAAGGAGGACGCATTCGCACGATCACAGGACAGGGGTTTAATACAAACTTCACAAGACAAGGGAACATTAACACGCACAATGACCCGACGGGGAACAGACACGAACAGGATAGCTTTATACAATTATATAAATAGAAAGCAGGTGAACACGATCAGGGAACATTACACAGGACAAACATGAAACTCCAGTCCAGACTCCGGATCCGGAGTCAACCCCTGCCGGTCCGGATCATGACACCAGAATAAAAAGTGTTTCTTAAAACTATTAATGTGTCTCAATATGAAAAGAACAAGCCCTCGTGAATTTACCTGAGTATCTGAGACGTAACATCCACACCATGCATGCTGTTTTAGGGTACTAAGATATATTCGTTGTACACAGTTGGTCTCCAGCCATGTGCGCAGTCATCAGCACAAAATATGTATGATAAACAGTAAAATTCACAACCATCCCCCGATTTACACCTCTACTACTGATTGTACTGCATTATTATTAATGTTATTGTCATAATTTCTGTCCTGGGTAAACTTCTGAGCTCTGACGTACTTCCGCCCTGAAACTATTAAAGAGCGTCTGGGACATTTAATAAAATGCTCGAGCCCGTGATCAGGGCATCTCCAGCCGGGGCACGGGATTGCGGTGAAATGTCATGCTTCCATCCAGAAAGCCTGCACGTACAAGCTGTTTACCGAGCAAACGCATCAGATAAGGTCAGGAGGGATGCAGATGCAGAACAGCGGATGCCTCCGAGGGTCGTTATCGGCCCCGTTCGGCTCTGCGCGATAAAACACTCATTTCCAGTCGGTATTTTTGACCCCGGTATAATTAAAGTAACTGACACGCGTAACTGTCCAAAAGGCACGTGATGGCAATGCTCCTGGTTAATGAGGTCAGAAAGCAGAAAGATGGACTGAAAGAGGAATTCCTCCTGAGGAGAGCGATTGTCATGGAGTGTCGTCAGGTTCTGCTGAGTTTAACCTGGCTCTGGGGTGCTTTTCTGCAACGTGCATCATACCTGCTAGTATATTTGACTGTAATATTAGTATTATGTGAAGATGTGAAGTGAAAGTGAAGTGACAGTCATTGCGAAACACTGCAGCACAGCACACAACCATCATCAAGGGGACCTCAGTGGCATCATGGGGGTTTGGGATTTGGACCGGCAACCTTCCGGTTATGAGTCTGCTTGCCTTATCCTTCAATCTATCCATCTGTCCAATTTAATTGGGAAATAAAAGAAGATGGTACATTGCTTGTGACTGGCTTGAAACTGAGCACAGAAAAAGAAGGCGGTCACTGCCATCTTGACCCTCACTGGTCAAGAAAAGATATGAGATGAAGTCCGGTTAAACAGCATGGGTATAGACGGGCGTACCCGCAGTTGCGACAGCCATCAGACTCGATCAGTCCTTGTCTGCGCGTCACGGAGATGCGTCGGCCTGTTCCCCATCCCCGACAAGGTTACCGTGCCGACCAGGTGAGGAGTTGAAAAATGACCTGACGCCGCTGAGATGAGCCGAGCCGAGCGCCGCGCTAAAGGCCGCCGACTAATCACACACGTCGTGGACATACACACACACACACACACACACACACACACACACAAACACACACATTTAAATTCACATGTGCACACACTCATGTTTGGAACACATACACGCAGACTGATGGCCATGGATGAAAAGTGTCTCAAAACTGTCTCTAAGATGTGATGAAAATGAATTTACATTAATGCTGTTTATCCAGAGTGACCTACAATCAGTAGTGACAGGGACAGTCCCCCTAGAGACACTCAGGGTTAAGTGTCTTGCTCAGGGACACAATGGTAGCAAGTGGGGTTTGAACCTGGGACTTTGTGCACTTCTTGTTCAAGGGTGAGTTTCTTTCCCACTAGGCTACTACTACCCAGTCACAAAAGTGTGCAAGAAACAGTATGAGAGTCCAGACACGGACACAAGACAGGATGACAGGACGGGGACACAGTGAGGAAATACAAAACTATGGTCAGGAAGATGTGTCAATGTGGGTAAATGAGTCCTCAGGTTAATTCTGAAAGGGAATGAGTTCATTTTTGACGTAAACTGACCTCTGACCTGTAAATGGGCTTGAATCTGTAAATGATAGAAGGTCCCGTTTCTTTCGGTGAATGAATGGAACTTGAATGGTCTCATTTCCCCTGTCACATCGTCATGATCGTATGCAAGTTTATTTCCCATGGGATGAATAGAGTAATCCTAAATCTAGGATTCCGACCACGCCTCCCCTGTCCACCATCAACAGTGACTGACACTATGGGAGTGGATTACTGGACAAAATTAAAGGAGATCCAGGTCGATAGGCAGGTCTTCACCATAACACAGAAAGGCTGGACTTCATCTTAATCCATGTCTCCTGCAGGTCCTGCTTTATCAGCGGGACATCTCTGCTTCCTAATTGTAAATGGGTTTTTACATATTTAGGTCGTTAGATAAATCGGCAGTGTTTTAAATGTCACCAGGCCTATCTGTATCAGTCGAAAGCTGTTCGGATCAATACGCTAAGGAACACTTAATGAAATCCGCACTCCGCGGAACATTAGACAGAGCTTTAATGGGCTCCTCACCATGCAGCAATACAGTTGAGCCCACAGTCAACAGGCTCTGCTGACCTCGTGCCCGCTTGGAAATTGCTGAGAGACCAAGGGAGTTTGGACAGACCTACATTAGGCAGTGTTTATTACGTTCATTCACTAACAAGCACGTTCGCACATATGGAAACCACACCAGCGCTGATGGCAGGAGTTCTGAAAATAAAGGATAAAGGGTTTCTAGTCCCTCGGTTCCTTTTCGTTCATGATCACCCGAGGTATGTGGTTTATGGCCGTGCGCAAAAAAAAAATTAAAATGAAGATAAATACGATAAATCTCGTCTACACTGCCAAAAACTAAAAATGTACATGTTTAGAAACTGCACAACACAAATATTATCCCAAAAAATTTGGCTCAAACCATTTTTTACTAAAACCATCAAAAAATGTCTGCCTCAAAACTGCGCTATTCCCCCACCGATACTGGATTGCGTTAATCAATTATCACGCATATTTCCCAACCCCTGTATCGTACAAATACAAAATATCATTACAGCCCAGGTTCCTGCTGTTTTACAGGACAGTACAAAATGTTAAAGATTAAAACGCTGTGGGAAAGACTGTATCATGACTGTAGAATGGATGGGAGTGAACGGGAGGTAAAAAGAAGGAACGGAGGTGTGCGGAGTGGTTGTTTTCATGGTTTATAACATTAAGAATGCTATAAAGGATGCTATGGGCCCGGGCGCTGGTCATGGCTGCCCACTGCTCACTAAGGGTGATGGGTTAAATGCAGAGGACAAATTTCACTGTGTGCACCATGTGCTGTGCTGCTGTGTATCCCATGTGACAATCACTTCACAATTTAATTTTTTAATTTAATTTTTAAGACGTTTGGTAGCTGTGTCCTGGTGATGGTGATGATGATATCTGATAACTATAAGCTATGAAACACAAAAAGGCATGCTGGGTAATTGGGTGACCTAATAAGGACTCTTAAGGTTTTCATATACACTTCGATACACTTCACATCCACAGATTCTCTTTCATCTTCTTCCCTTGTCTTCAGAGAATTGGACAATCATGTGCATGCAATTGAATAAACCAATGGGAAGTCATTAAAACACTTCTTTAATACCCCTTGATCTAACACCCTCTTGGTCTGTGAGGTCCATTACCGTTCGGCGTTGATACCCCCTCAACGTTTTCTCACCTCAGGTGTGGGCTGGTGTCTGGACACGAAGACGTGACGCCAGCACGTCGGCAAATTCCCTCTCTCGGCAGGGATTTAATGAGACACAGAGATGCTCCTTTCATCACGCGTGTCAGGCAAAGCACTCCGGCTGAGCCCTGGGAGGGAAAATGAGGTGGTAGTGGCTTAGCGGCTCACACACTCGTCTACGAACCAGAAGACCACAAAGTCACAGGTTCAAACCCCACTTACTACCATTGTGTCCCTGAGCAAGACAGTAACCCTGAGCATTTCCTGTTACACTGTTCCTGTTACATTTACATTTAAGGCATTTGGCAGACGCCCTTATCCAGAGCGACTTACAACGTGCTTCAATGAAGTGATCAATTCTGGTTCACTAGGACCCCCAACTATGAATAAAATCTTTTTACTCACTATGTTGTAGTTTATGTACAGAAGTCAGGCAATAAGAAGGTTACAAGTTAATCTAAATATTCTCTAAAGAGGAAGGTCTTGAGCTGCCTTGGTTACTGCAAAATGAAAAATGAATATTGAACATTTAGAGATCAGAGAGCCATAATAAATGTAATTATCTTAAAGTTATTACATCACTAGTATTAGCATTGAAAGCAGCATTACATTTTTACACGTATCAAGAACTCAGCCTTCATAGTGTTCACCTCTCCTCATCTTCATGCATTAAAAGTGTGTTTCTTGGTCAGGACAAATAGGAAGGGCTGCTTCAGGACTCTCCACACTCAAGTTGCTCAGGCCTGCACCTATGTTTCGAAGGCAGAAAGTAAAAAGAAAGTGCCAGACAATCAAACATTTTTAATTTGTTAAATCAACCACAGCAATGAACATATTCATTTTTAATACCTGTATGCCTATATAAATAGACATGTGCACCTGACTGGTGGAACCAGCAGTTAATGAACTTCATGACCAGTTCATCACTTCTCCTGGAACTACGTAGCACTGAAGATCCTACCAGCCTACTCTCACCCCTCTCTGTAATGCAATATTTTAATAATAAGCATGTTGTGACTGTCATTGGGCCCTAAATGACACAGATGATATGATGCAGGTGGTCCTGCGCAAACCCAAATTCCCAAATCCATGCACGTCTTCAGAATTCCTCACTCACGTTGCCGTTTTCTGAAGACAGGAGAAAAACATCTCTTGCTCTCATCCATCGATTTCCGGTAATTTTACATCACACATGACAGACAATCAATACAAACCTACAATATTCTGAGTAGACAAAGAAAAGAAAAGAAAAGAAAAAACAAGGCAAAAAAGAAATAGAATAACAAAAGGCGTACAATGCAGATCTTATCTTAACCACTGAAATCCAAAAGTAAATCATGTTTTTCACATTACACATACATATAAATGTATAAATGTTCATAATTGCACACTTATTGTAATTACTTGTTTATTACGCTTTTCAGTCACACTTTTTCTTGGATGAGCACCTTTTATTGCTATCCACATGATTGCTATGTGCCTGTCGTTATTGATTGATGGATTGACTGATTGATTCCTTTTGAAATACATGCAGCTTTCACGAGTCCATCTCACATTTGCAGGTAGAACATCATGATCATCCAGCCGCAGTTCTGAAATAATATTTGTCATTCTGCAGGAGAAGCCACAACCGCAGCAGGTCCTGGAGGGTCCCATCCCTCGTCCCGCGCAGGCTGCTATGAAAACGATGCGGTTGCTTCTAGCCTCCCTGGCTCATCAGAGTCGTGGTGCGAAGCGAAAGCCACGCATGTGAGATCCTATTTAACGCTCCCCAGGACCCCAAATGCACCTGCGGCCCCGATTCTCCTTTTATTGTAAAATAACTTTAAATGTACTTTCATATTCCACAAGTCATTCCGCTCAAATATGAACATGGATTGGAACTATTATAGCCTGCATTTATATATACATACATACAGATCTAAGTTTACACATATACATTCATATTTATTTTTTCAGATTGTTGTACATTTTATACTGTTTATTTCTGATGGGAAAATGCTCATTTCCCTCTTGTGGGACCAGTAGTTAGTAGTTACAGGGACAGTCCCCCTGGAGCAATTTAGGGTTAAGTGTCTTGCTCAGGGACACAATGGTAGTAAGTGGGATTCGAACCCTGGTCTTCTGGTTCATAGGCGAGTGTCTAACCCACTAGGCCACTACCACCCTGATGTCATGGCTTGAGATACCAGGACGATCCAAAAGGTCCAACGAAGGAAATTGTGACATGATGGGTGTGGCATCTCATCCATTGGAAAAGCTTCAGTAGATCCAGCCCTCACACTCATGTGTGAGTCTTTCACCAGGATGCACCCCAGGACGCACTATGGGAAGGCAGTGTGATGCATTGAAAGTAAAAAGTGAAAGTGAAGTGATTGTCATCGTGATACACTGCAGCACGAAATGTGTCTACTCTTTTTAACCATCACCCTTGGTGAGCAGTGGGCAGCCATGACAGGTGCCCGGGGAGCGGTGTGTGGCACCTTGGTCAGTTTCCTGCCGGGGAAACGTTGCTCCTGCGTTCCTGTAGATGTTGCTGCTGACCAAGTCCACCTCTTAGATATATTCACCCTTCTGTGACTTAGTTATTTATTGCTGCTGCACTTTGTCTTCTAGGTCTTCTATGTATCATGTTCCATGTTCTGTCTACGTGGGAGAGGTTTTCAAGTAAGAATTTCATTGTGCTCTGTACGCTGTACTTTGTACATATGACAATAAACTTCAACCTCAAAACCTCAAACCTCAAACTCTTCATGGGAGCAGTGTTCCCTGATGGGGACCTGTCCTCGGGTTCCAGAATCAGGTTCTTCAGGTTGAAGGTGTTGACTTTGTGCCTCCAGAGGTCTGGTGAATCCAAGTCTCCATGGACCAAGAGACTTGGTGTTCTGGACCTACTTGGTGTTAGTTGGGTGGTGGTAACTGCTGATCAATGTAGTTATTTTAATGCAAAGGATATATTTGCATGAGTCTTTTTTTTGTTGTTGTTGCAGAAACAGGACTGACCCCGTTCTAAATCGACTTTCGGCGGAAGCCCTTGAAAATCTGAAAGTATGATAATGTGTGCGGGGCGCGGAGGTGGGTGACAGTAATCGATGGGCGGCGTTTTCTGCTCCGCAGGGCTCTGACGCGGCCGGGCTGCGCCCCTATAAATGCGCAAAGTTTCCCGGCAGCCGCCAGAGTTCCACGCAGCACCTCGGGCCACCATGGACAGCGCCAGAGCCGCCGTGTACCTGGGCGTCTGCCTCTCCGTCCTCAGCGCCGTGAGCCGGGGGGAGGTGTCGCCCGACACCGGCCGCCCGGCGCCGGAGGAGCAGCTCCAGCTCGGCTACATGACCAGGGACCTGGTGAGGCGCGCCGATGTCGCGTAATGTCGCGGTGCAACAGGTGGAAAGTAGAAAAGAATGATTATCTCTGCAATAAACATACAACTGTGCGGTCTATTAGTATTGTTGTTATTATTAACAATAATTTGAATGATTATTGTCCCGTAGGCGGAGGCGCTGGAGGATTTTCTGGAGGGAGAGCAAGACAACAGGATATCAGTGGAGAAAAAAGCCAGCGTGATCCCGAGGGTAAGACAAAAAAAACCAAAAACATTTTAATAAACGTAACAGAAACCCAAACGTCTGTTCAAATACCGATTTAGCTGAAGCCGAATTTCCTCGCGTCCATTAAAAAAAAAAAAAAAAAACGACGACACGATGCGCGTAGAGAAAGAGGTTCTTTCTATATATATAATTATTTTGTACGGTACAGGCCAAAGGTTTGGACGCACCTTCTCATTCAATGTGTTTTCTTTCTTTTCATGACCATTTACGTTGGTAGATTCTCACTGAAGGCATCAAAACTATTATGTACTTAACAAAAAAAAAAGGTGAAATAAGTGAAAACATGTTTTATATTCTAGTTTCTTTGCTCTGATTACTGCTTTGCACACTCTTGGCATTCTCTCGATGAGCTTCAAGAGCTCCTCACCTGAAATGGTTCTCCAACAGTCTTGAAGGAGTTCCCAGAGGTGTTTAGCACTTGTTGGTCCAGCTCACTCCAAACCATCTCGACTGGGTTCAGGTCCGGTGACTGTGGAGGTCAGGTCTCCACTTTTTGTTAAGTACGTAACTCCACATGTGTTCATTCATAGTTTTGATGCCTTCAGTGAGAATCTACCAACGTAAATGGTCATGAAAATAAAAGAAAACAAATTGAATGAGAAGGTGTGTCCAAACTTTTGGCCTGTACTCTATGTATAAGAAAAAAAGGTAGGCTGGTGTGTTGCTTGTTGCTTATTTATGCAAAGAAAAAAGTGGCCAGAACGCCGTTTTTTTTCTGCCGTTTTATTACCACCACTGTGTTTAACTGCGTTAAACACCCGGACAAGTCTAAAAACCAGACGTGTTGGGGGATAGGAGATCTGGTCACTCTAACATATCAATTTAAAGTCAACTATTGCAAATCATTAAATACTAATTATTGCAAACAACAGTTTACTCAGACCAAAGGCGACTCTGATTGGACAAACCACCAGAGCTGTTAAACACACTGAATTTTAATCCTAGAAGATCAAAATAATCTTCAAATTTCGAAATACAGTTGAAAACCAAGGGATAAAGATATAATACACTTACATTATTATTCATTTTCCAAAGCCACAGGGAGGCGCAGGGCAAGGTTGCCGAAAACCCCTGATCTAGCTCATTTCTACACATCAACATTAACATTAACTTTCACTTTTTAAAAAAATCTGGATTATTTGGGTGTTTTTCCCTTTTAGAGAGTCCACTACTGAACAATTTCACTGTTGGGAAGATAAAAAAAAAAAGAATAAAGCTACTCCACAGGGCTGTATATATACATATAATAATTAAAATTTAGCAAAAATATTTCAGCATGGAAACAGGTGCTCACTCTCTCTCTCTCTCTCTGTGTGGACGTGGTCAGTGTGTATGATAATTATGATATAGAAAAAATATTTCAGCATGAATAAAGGTGCCATCTCTCTCCCCCCCTCTCTCTCTCTCTCTGTGGGCGTGGTCAGTGTGACGTCGGCGAGCGCTGCGCTATGAAACATGGTCCGCGCATCGGGCGCCTGTGCGACTGCATGAGAGGAACCGCGTGCAACACCTTCTTCCTGCGCTGCTACTGACCCCCCGGAAGCGGAACCGGAACCGTGTAGCCCCGCCCACTTTCTGTTCCAGTCTGCATGCGTGACTCTGTCCTGAAACTGTGTGTCCTGTTATAAACGAAATGTGAAATGTGCTCATTTTTTACTGAATAAAACGTCGACCAGTCTGCTTGGCTATGCGTGGTCTTATTGAATAATAAATTATTTCGAAATGAAAGGGATGAAAATGTCGCTCACATTCATAACTGAAACGGAAATATTAGCCCGTACTCTTCAGTGCAAATTTTGGTGTCTTATGAATAAAATTATACAGTGCTGCTAGAAAGTGTGCATGAACCAATTAGATATTTCTATGCTTTTCTTATTGTATCCTCACCATGTATGAAATGTCAGATATATGTCTATCAACTGTTTAGCGGGAGTTGTTTAAGTAGCCTTAAAACTACATGAGGAGTGAAAGTGAAGTGACAGCACACGGTGACACAACCAATTGTGTCCTCTGCTTTTAACCATCATGCTTAGCGAGCAGTGGGCAGCCATGACAGGCACCCAGGGGGCGGTGTGGGAACGGTACTTTGCTCAGTGGCACCTCGGTGGATCAGGATTCAAACCAGCAACCTTCTGATTACAGTAGCTACAGGGACTAGATTTAGAATCTGATGCGGGCAGATACTGGGCGCCAGTGGAGGGAGTGTAGCGGTGGGGCGGTGTGGGAGAACTTGGGAAGGTGCTGCTGAATTCTGTACTAGTTGTAGAGGCCGGATGGCATTTAGAGGTAGACCCGCTAGAAGGGAGTTACAGTAATCCAGTCGTGGGATTGTAAGGGGCTGAACGAGTATCTGGGTGGCCCGTGTTGATAGATGGACATTGTAGAGAAGGAATCTGAGTGGGAAAGATTGCTGATGTGAGCCGAGAAGGACAGTTGGTTGGCTGTAGTTACTCCAAGGTTGCGTGCAGAAGGAGAGTTCTCCAGGTAGAAACCAAGACCCTCATTAGGTGAAGAATCTGCTGGAATGAATATTAGTGTCAGGATTCGGTCCGAAATGGGGGTTACTCCGGTCCAGGATCCGGACTGGAGTTTCATTGTTGTCCTGTGTAATGTTCCCTAATCGTTCTCACCTGTGTCAAATGTATAAAGCTGCCCTGTTCGTTTCTGTCCGCTGTCAGGTCTTTGAAGTTATGTTCCGTGTTCACCAGTGTCTACGTCTCGGATGTCTCCCCTGTCCTGTGATTCACCATTAAACCCCTGTTCCGTGATGTCAGGTGAAAGCGTCCTCCATTCCTCGTCACTCTTCGTCCTCCTCTCCGTTCACCCGCCGTGTCATGCCCGCATGGACGTGACAATTAGTTCTGTTTTGGTGGGACTGAGTTTTAGATGATGAACACGTGATCTTTTTTTAAACTACTTCTGCATTCTTAATAACCACCAATCCCACTCATACACTTTACTGTCATGTACTGGATGGGAAAATCACACAACATTGTTCACACATCACGACAGAAATGTTTTCAGATAAAACTGGCGGGAAAACGCGCACTCGGCCCCCACAGGTAGCGCGCCAAGGCTGACGTCACCGCAGCCGGCAATCCTCTTACGACGCACGTATGAGAACACCGCGCGTGTGTGTGTGTGTGTGTGTGTGTGTGTGTGTGTGTGTGTGTGTGTGTGTGAATGTTGTGACCTCCCGGCCGTGCGTCAGCACCGTGGACAGCGACATGTCGCCGCTCCGCCTGCTCCTCGCTCTGCTCCTGCTCGCCTCCACCCGGCCCGCGGCGGAGGGCAGGATGGCGGAGCCGGAGAAGCCAGAATCAGAGAACACGGTGAGACCAAAAGTAATCGTTTAATAACCTCATGAGTTTAAAAGAAAGAAAGAAAAAAGAACCTTCACGGAGAAGCCGCGTAGAACGTCACAGCGACGCGGCGTCACGTGACCTGCTGCTGCTGATTGACTTTTCTTTTACTTTTACTTTACTTAGCAGACGCTTTTATACAAGAGGAAGACACCAGCAATTCTCCTAGCCCTGATAAGGCCTAACTTGTCAGGAAACTTACATGCTAGGGAATTGTTAAGTGCTAGACGATTTTTTTAGTTTTATTTTTTTTTTTACATGTTGTGCGTGTGTAAGTGTTAGACTCGTCTGAAATACTTTTTAAACGAGTGGGGTTTCAACTGCTTCTTAAAGGTGGTGGTAGTCCCGGCTTGTCGAATGGAGCAGGGCAAGTTGTTCCGTCGATTGGGATCGGAGACCCCGTGAAGAGGGAATTTTCAGTCTCAAGAAGGAATGACGTTGCTGAGGAACAGCCTGATCAGAGAGGATCGATTTTGCATCTAAAGTTGTTTTAGTCACTAGTGAAACTAATTAAAGTTTTTTTTCCCCTTCTCAACAGTAACTGTGAAATAGTTCAGTAATGGAAAGTCTAAAATCCACAAATAATCCATATTTAATAGTGAAAGTGTTAATAATGTTGATATGTAAAGATGTTCTAGAAGAACTGGGCATCGGTCTCTAAAACAATGAATGATCTCAAACAAGCAAAATTCTACAGATGGTGAACAATATTGTATTGCAGCTCGGAGTCCCTTTCTCTGCACACATCATGTTATTGTTTCATAAAGATGGAAATTCTAAAGTAAACACTTTAGGTACATCAGTATTTGGGTTTTGTTAAGTTATTAAAGATCCATGCATTAATACTGTAAATGTCTACATTTATTAAAACCTGGTGGTCCTGCAGCTGGCGGTTCTCCGTGATGAACAGAGGCCGCATCTGTCTGAAGGTTCTGTGCTGCTGGAGAAGGTGTTTAACCGCCTACCCGGCGTGTGCAAGCGAATACGGAGGAGGAGGATACGAGTTCTGGTGAGCTTCCATAATAAAAGTAATAAAATCACCACGTTCGGCCACAACATTATGAACATTGAGAGTTGATGCCAAATGGCCAATGTGATCTATCCGTATCTATCTGGGATCTCCTCTCATCTTGGTCTTGGTACCAGGTACCACAGCAGATATCCTCAGAGGTCTAATGGAACCCATGCCAAGACTGGCCAGGGCTGTTTTGTTGGGTAGAGGGAGTAGGAGACAATATCCGGCAGGTGGTCATAATGTTATGGCCGATTATTATACATAATCAATACAATCCATACAGTGAAATTGAAAGGAAGTACAGAAAACCGTTGCTTTTCTGCTCCAGTGCAACGTGGAGAAGTTCTGCCGAGTTCAGAGGAGCGATGCACACGGCCACATCTGTGCCTGTCCTCGAGGGTCCCGGTGCAGCCACTTCTTCTTGAAGAGCTTATGAACCATGCAGCGGCAGTGAGGAACCACTCACACGTCTGGGTTCCTGTGTTGATCTCGATTTTTTATGTTCTTGCAACACAGTCCTTGGTGTTGCAAAATTTTAAATAAATAAAAAAAAAAATGCCTACATGGCAATTTCGGTCTTCTGTCTCCCTTGTTGGTCTAAACAGTCCTCCCCCTTCCTCCTGGTCCTCAGAGTTAAACTTGGTTATGTAAGTGAACTGAATTGAAAGAAGTTCCAGGTGCTCACCTGTCAGATGGATGTTCTCCAGATCTCCTGACAGCGTGTCGGAATACGACCCTACCAATCATTGTGTGCTCCTGGCTAATTTTAGGACTGGCTTCAAGGGGGAGTGGCTTGAACTGATTGGGGGGGTGGGGGTCCAGGTTGGTCTTACAGTTAATATCACCAGGAAGAACTGCTAAAGAAGTGAAAGTAAACAAATGAATGGCACCCAGGGAGCAGTGTGTGGGGACGGTACTTTGCTCAGTGGCACCTTGTAAGATCGGGATTCAAACCGGCAACCTTCGGATTACGAGTCCATTTCCTTAGTCACTAGGCCAACCACTGCCCCTTCATCCTGGAGAAGGAGCTTCCAGAAGGGCTTTCCTTCACCACAATGCACACACACACACAGCAGAGGTCACCATGGAAATGAGAGTTTTAATCGAAAAAAATTGATATTAAACCCACCTCTCACAGCTCGAATATTAAAATATGAACTGAACACCTGGCTATGCAATTCATAATACTTCAAATTTCAAGGAAATAAAATAAATAACCTGTCATCACATGGCAGGATAATGCTGCCCCAGTTTCCTCAGGAGCGCAGTCAAGTTTTACTGAAATGATACCGGAAGTAGGCCAGTCCAGAGAAGTGCACAGATCCTTTCTAGAACATTCCAGGACGGCAATTATATATGTTGCGACACCAATCATTCTCTCCCTCTGCCCGACGAAGTGAAGTTCACAGTTCCACGATGGGCCCCCAAAAAAAAAACAAAAAAAAAACAGGGTAACGGGTTTGGTGGAGCAGAGAGGAGAGGACGCTGCCGTTCCAGCCCAGTTAGATGAGTCTAGGCGGAGAACAATCGCTAGATCGACTCGATCTGCCTGCGGACCTTCTCCGACGCCTGCTGGTCCAGGGAGCGTTGCCTGGCGACCACCAGGAGGGCAAAGACCATGGTGAGGCCCAGCATGGCACCTTCAAACTTCCAGAAGAGGTGCTCCTCCATCAGGGCGGAGCGGCAACTAAGGGGGGGAAAAAAAGAGTGTGGGCGGAGTCAGGGGCGGGATATGTACTCAAATTCTGCATCTTTCAAAACAAATCGGGCTCGTTTCTGTTCATTGCTTTTGAGTTTAGCTGCACATCAGACCTTTTAAACTCCTCCCTGTTGGACTTGGTGCAGTTGATCTGCTCCACATATCCCGTGTAGCTGCAGGCGGTCTGGGCCTTCTGGACAAAAAATTAATTTGAATAATCGAATCATTTTTATTTTATTCCCACGGACGAATTATAGTGGTCAAGTTAGATGATTAAACAGCATTTATGGTGTTTAAGGTGAAGAAAACAGTGCTAATTAATAGCTTAATTAAATCTTGCGTGCGTGTGCTGAGGGCGTAGGACTCACCGTCCAGAAGGCGCTGCACTGCGTACACTCTGAAGCCACAATGAACTCCTCAGTCTGCCAGCAGGGCGTCGCCGAGGGCTTCATCACTGCGGACCACGCCCAACATCAGAAGCTCAACATGAGTGCATCCCGGCCCACTTTCATCCCAGTTTTACATTCCCACGTTTATCCTGTTAGAGCCACGTTCTCGTGTTCTTTTAGCTGAACCTACGATGCCTGCCTGCATGTTCCGTATTAACACGGAGCCCCCAAGAACCTGTAACCAAAACCACGGAACCAAACTCACCTGAAGATTTGACGTCGCTCAAGAGTGACGCTCCGAACACCCTGTGGGACACAAACACACACAAATAAAAGTTAGTTCCTGCCAGGATGTACCGTTCAATCACAGTCATGTTAACCGCTAGGCCAGCACTGCCCCAGTTCAGTTCCTGTGTCCCCCCGAATGTCACAGTCATTACTGATTTGAAGTCGCTGAAATGTCAGAAATGTAAATCAGGGTCTCTGTTTAATCCGGTCTAAATGTTGTACACAGGGTGTGACAAAAGTCTCTTTCATTCAGAGATGTTCAGGTCGTGTCCCCGTCTCCACACATTTCTGGATTGGCGTGGTTCTCATCCCTGGTTCCCCACCTGAGAGACACGAGTCCCCAGAAGAGCGCGTGAAGTACGAGGACTCGGGGCCGCAGGCACGTGACAGGAATCCTGCAGTCGCTCTCCATCACACTTCACACATGGCAGACCTCCAGCTGGAGGAAAAGAAAGAAAGAAAAATCTTCAAGACAGGAAACAAATCAATCAATCGATCGATCAATAAGAAATAAACAAATCGTGCTGATCATCTGGCCAGAGCACGTCATTACACCGTGGCGAGATGCCGAACATCTGGGTGCCGGGCTGATCAGGGGGGAATCGAAGCAACGTGTTCATCAGCGATCAATAAGCAGAAAAATCCCGATCGTGCGCTGCAGGCGCAGCAGTCACGTGTGACGTCACATGACCGACAATCACGTTATAAAGCTCCGACAAAACCGCCTTACGATCTCATAGAAGATGGCGACAACGACGACAACAATTTCAACAACTTTCAGATATTCCGATACAGACTTGCCAGAAAGCTTCAAAATAAAAAAAATATCTTCAGATCGAGGGGATACGTAACGGACTCTTAAACGCCAACCGCGTTGAATCGCAAAAATAAACGTACAAAAAAGGCCTACTTACCGAAGTTTTTTAAGTTTCAAAGTTCAGCACAGCGGCGGCCGCGACGCGATGTTTTTGTGACGAACGGCGGCGGTCAAAAGCGCGTTTATTTACACGCCAGAGGAGGAGCCGCCATCTTGAACTGAACGCGTCATCAGAGACACTTCCGGCGCGGTGAAGAGCGGCGACTCGCATTTTTCACGTGGAAAAAAGTACGTGAACAATCAAACATTAGTAACAAAAAGCACATTTATTTAAAATAAATGATCAACAAAAGAAATAAATAAAAAGTAGCCAGGTGCACATAGTGGCGGCATATACATAAATAACAAAACCGAGAGTTTATAGAATTATTTGGAGAAAAGACCCTAATACAGACGAGACATTAAACAGTAAGAGTATTTCATAGCCTTTCGGTTGGAAGAACCGGTCAACGTACACAGGTAGCATTTGAAAGCTGCCAGAAACAAGTTTGAAGAGGGTTTTCTGTCAGTACATTTACATTTATGGATTAAAAAAACTTGACATAGACTACAAATAGGTAGCGATTGGTTAAAATGACAACCGACTAAACGAGACAGAACCTAACCCGGGTTCCTTTCCACCGCAGCTACTTTACCGGGTATTAGTCGAATCGAGCGTTTATAACGCAGGTAAATCTCAACTGCAACGTGGCACTTAAACCGATAGCGAATGAAGTATATGATTGCAAAGAATCCATGTTCTAAGCCGTATATAATTGCTGAGAAGTGTATTCTAAGAAGTACATAATTACGAGGAACGAGCAAATGTTGTAATATAAACGTTATTGCAATTCGAGGAACCAAGCCATTTTGATCCGTCGCCGATGAACAATACGGCACGAACATGAATGCAGTCAACAGGCTCGATACGTACCGCGTCTTGGGCCGAGATCCTGAAAAACACGACAGCGCCCTCTGGTGACGGATCCCAACAGCGACACAAATCTCCCTTCTTTGTACTATCGTTGTTACGATCCTCGTTAATGACGTCGCTGTTACCGGCGTGATTACAACACTGATGTCTCAGCGTCTCAAACCGGAAATTAAAAAGAAGTTCAGCACTTTGAATTCCCAAAGTTGTATTTGTGTTATTGCCAGGGCAGGGGCTTTAAATTGACCCCCCAAAACCAAATCACAGATTGCTGTATTTTATCTGCCCTCCACATGGCACACGCTGAACGTTCAGCCTCAGCACCGGACACAAGAAAATATTATATTAATAAAAACACCCCGACTGGCAATAACCAAGTAAATGAAAGTGAACCAAGGTTCATTTCTTATCTTGCGCTCTTCTTCTGAAGTCATGGCATGTTCCACCATCAGTTGGGTCGAATTTAAACAAATAAATAAATAAATAAAATGTGCTATTTAGAAGATTAATTCTACCCCCGGCCCAACCCATTTCAAATACATCCTGAGAACGATATCTCACCAGGCAGCGTCGCCTGGTTTTAGTAGGGTTGAATATTAATCAATATATGGCAGCAATAAGACAAATTAAAACACCATGAAAACGTCATTAAAATAAATAGAGCCAAAGGGATGCAATATTGAGTTGATTTATTAAATTAATCACTTTTAATTACTTTTACAAGCACAATTTTACAGTCAAAAAACAGGCCATGGTCCTGTGGCGCCAAAAAAATGTAATTTTTTTTGACATTATCCTTTACCCAAAAGGGAGTGTAAAAAAAAAAAAAAAAAATGTGGACAGGTCACGTCAATGAAAGATGTTCGACTTCACAAGATGTAAAAAGGTCCAAAGCGGCTGCTGGGAGGTTTTTCCCCACTGAAACGTGATTACTTTTCTACCAGTGGGTTCTGCTCCAGGAAATTTAAATAATAATAATAATTATAAAAAAAAAAAAAAAAAGGAGTGTTACCAAGAAGAAGTAAATCACAACGTAACAACACTACCCGGGGAAACGGTCGTACGAGACGGCATGACGTACGGACATTGACGATAATTCGGCAGCTCTGTCTGCGTCCCCCCACCCCACCGCTTTTATTCTACAAACCCCTGATAAAAGCTGAAAAGAATCTGTTTGGGCTTCCAGATCACAAAATAACAAAACCAAATTGACATTTTCCGGCACGTCGGTGCCGAAACTAGACTAATTTATTCTGTAGAACATGACACCCAAATTCTATATAGAACAAACGAGTGATTTAGACTGGCGTCTATGGTATTCTATTTATATATATATAATACAATATAATTCAATTAAAATTAAACATATATGTAAACTGTATTTGATTAGGAAATACCCAAGAAGCGGTATTCTCCATCTCCACAGTCGTCCATTTTGTTGCATACGTGGTTTTTGGAAATGGTTTGTTTTTTTTCTTGCATGACAAAGAACAGAGTCAAACAAATTGTTTTAGGAAACTGTGAAATTGAGGTAAGCGCATTAATACGTTTGTGTCCCCGGCCGACCCCGTTCTCCACCCGGCGGCTGGAATGCTGACGTTGGGACTGGGACGGACTTGGCCTCGCCCGGGCGGAGCTACGCGCCATGCTGGACCAGCGAGAACTTCTTCAGCGTGGAGTCCAGAGAGATTCCGGCCTCCTGCATGTCGTACCTGGAAAGACGCGCGCAGGCTGCGGGTTGGTGACCTGATCAGAACTCTGATAAGCGCTCGGACGCGCTACGTACCAGTCGCCCGTGGAAATGGTGTAGTAGACCGGCGGCCGGCCCGCCGGGTCCTTCTGGCCGCTGAGCCCCACGTTCCTGAAGACGAGCCAGTCCCCGACGTCCAGCTCCGGCAGGAGGCAGTGCTCCACCACCTGGTCCAGCACGTCTCCGGTGGGTCCCCACAAGCTGCTGGAGAACACCGACTCCTCCGCGCTCACGGACGCCTGTGGGGCGAGACGCGCCGCGCCGCTTCAGTGAAGTGATCGTCACACGTGATACACAGCAGCACAGCACACAGTGAAATTTGTCCTCTGCATTTAACCCAGCAACCTTCTGATTACGGGGCCGCTTCCTTAACCGCTAGGCCACCACTGCCCCAGGACGCTTTACGCCAACAGGAGAAATAACAGAAATAAGAAAAATAAAAACCTTGTGCACGGACGGCGCCAGGACCGTTCCCCCCAACAGCTGGTCAACGAACGAGCCGTAGGCACCGTCATTCATGTAATACAGGAACTCCGGCTCGTCGTTCGGGGTCAGCAAATCTGAGAAGGAAAAGAACCAACGTCAGAACGCTGGGAAGAAAGGAACGGGCAGGAAGAGGGTTCCGCGCAGGATACCCACCCTGGGGCTGGCCGCGCCGGTCTCTGGCCACCGCCTTCTTGCCGATAATACTGACAGCCAGAGTGAACGTGGGGGACACGTAGAAGGCGCCCGGCTCAGCGATGACGTGCACTCCGGACGTGGGCGGGAAGTAGGCGTCCAGACGTGGACGAATAGCAGCATGAATCTACGCGACGCAGACGAGAGAACGTCAGCATGGAACCCCGGCGCTCCGCTGGACATGGGGACTAAACACCTACCTGATCCAGCTGGAACACCGAGCCACTGAACCCCCCGCCGATATCCAGAATGTTCATGTTGAAGCCGAGCTCCTCCTGTTTACACACACATAAAATAAAAGACATAAAATACATTAATACGAGTTCCCCCGAGCCGTTCTAGAAACGGCGTTATGTATAAAGAGTGCGTCGGCCGTTCTGCTTCACCGCTCAGAGCTCAGACGGTCAGATCTGGAATTTGTCCCCTTATGAAGTGAAGTGATTGTCACATGTGATACACAGCAGCACAGCACACGGTGCACACAGTGAAATTTGTCCTCTGCATTTAACCCATCACCCTGAGTGAGCAGTGGGCAGCCATGACCGGCGCCCGGGGAGCAGTGTGTGGGGACGGTGCTTTGCTCAGTGGCACCTCAGTGGTACCTTGGCGGATCGGGATTCGAACCTGCAACCTTCTGATTACGGGGCCGCTTCCTTAACCGCTAGGCCACCACTGGAGGAATAGTTATAAGAGGAATAGTTACACGACTTCCTGTCCTTTCCAAACGTTGTGGTTGGTAAACGGTGTTGATGATGACATTTCCGCGAATGATCCCTCAACTTCTATATAGCCGCTCTCCTCCTCGTTAGCATTTAAAGCTACAGACACACATTCAACCTCGTCATATCCGACCAATTAAATTACTGAACAGGTCACAGTGGACCAATGAAACCTTTACGGCAACTCACTGAAACGGTCGTCACGTGTGAGAGAGTTTAAGGCCCTCCCCTTTTAAACACACACAGGTTCCAGGTTGGTTGCGTGTAGCCCCATGTCCTCCTCGCCGTTTCTTACGGCTTGTCACCGCGTGTACGTGCGTTTTGCTCTCGTGCTAAATAAATGTTCCCGGCTCCACGTGCGTAATTCGGCCTCCAGCTGCTGCACAGCCCCGGCTCAGGACGGAGCGTTACGTGCGGGTAAAAGCATGTGTGGTGTGCATGTGGTTGAGACTATAACCTGGAATTATTTCATTAAAAGTTTAAGAGTATCTCTACTGTAACATCTTGCTGTGTTTAATGTCTCATAAATACAATTTCTTTTTAAAATGAGTAGGCGTGGCTTATAAATGCTAGAGAGAGACGGAATTTACGGTATTATGAAAATGCGTTACAAGACGCACACTCACCCCCATGTCGAATACGCAGCGGGCGTCGGCCAGTGCGTGGCTGTAGGCCTGGGGGTCCTTGCAGGAGGAGGGGACCTGAAACCTGGAGGCGCCAAGAAGAAGACAGAGCGGCTCGTTACGCGCCCAGCCGGAGCAGAGGCGGAGCGTGGCGGCCCTTCGCCGAGCGTCAGCACTTACGTGGCTCCCACCACCTGCACCCCCAGCTCTCCGGCCGTCTCCAGCAAGTGCCGGCAGCTCTTGAGGGAGCACCCCGGCACCATGTTGGTCTCTTCTGCGCGAGCCTCGGTGGACACCTGCAGCAGCAGCCTGGAAAAAGGAAGCGGACGGACGTTTGGCGCGGCCGATTTGCGATACGGCGAGGGGGGCTCGGGGGTCCGTACTTGGCCTTGGGGTGAGCGCGGGCAATCTTGCAGAGCTCCACCTCGTTGTCGCACACGAGGTAGTCGATGGCGTTCTTGGCAGCGTATTTGATGTGGGAGAGCTGCTTGCAGCCTCCGGACAGGATGATGTTCTCGGGCGCGACGTCGTAGCTCAGCACGAGGCCGAGCTCGGCCTGAGCAGAGAACCGCAGTCAGCGTGCGGCGAAACTCGACACGGTTCACTGACGAATCGATCGATTCCATCCAATTACTAGCGATTAACGATTAAGTCTTATCTATTACAGAGATAAATGTGGGAAAGGCTCATTTTTAAATCTGTTCGATTAATCGCAGCGATTAACGCGTTAATCACCTTGTTAGCACAGACGAAACCAACGCCGAGGGCAGCCAGCAGCTCGATGACGACCGGGCTGCTGTTGAACTTGACCGGGTAGAAGGGTCGGACCTGGGGCGCGGTGCTTTGCCAGAGGACATGCTGCCGCATCAGGGCCCCAAGGTCGGCCACGGCAAACGCACTCTTTTCAGCCTGCGGGAGAGGGGGAAAGGGAACGTCAGGACCCCGCCACCGCCGGACGGGAAACCCAGCAGGCCGCCACTCACCAGGGCCTGCTCGTAAATGTGGTTATCGATGACATCTTCGACGGTCGCTCCGCCCTCCAGCAGCTCAACCACGCAGGTTGGTTCATCAGAAAATCCTTTCATCTCAACCGTATTCCGCAAATCCGACAATCATAAAGAGAGTTGACTGAGCCTTTGGGGTCCTTTAGGTATGCAACAAACTAGAGCATAGAACAAAAAAAAAACAAAGACAATTACTGTTAAGATGACTAGGAATGACTAGACTAGTGACAAAAAGGGGGAAGGGGAGGCCGGCGAATGCCTGGGGTGCGCTGGCAGGACGCATGCGGTTACAGAACGGGCCCTACTCACATGGACGGGTCGGGAGACGGAGCTCCCCCGCTATCAGCTAGGATCCCAAGGCGGCTCAGCGTTGAAATCGAACTGCTCGCGGTAGAGCGCCTCCCCTAGGCCTTCTGCGTAGCGCTTATACACCTGCACAGGAAGGAGGGAGCCCTGTGGAGCGCGGCGGGGAACGAAAGAACATGGTTAATTTTTTAAAAAAAAAAAAGAAAAGCAAGGTTCATGTTGATGAGTAAAAAGCTCACAGTCCACATGCAGGTTAATGTTTACAATATTTGGCAAGCGGACGGTCGCAGATTCAGCGCCTCTTCAAGGTCGCATATACAATAACAACAACAAAGATTTCACGTGCTGAACAATTATACCAAATTATTACAGAGTGCTGTACTGACATAGACACTGAATAAAAGCAATGGTCAACAATAATTACTAACGAACACACACATCCATACACCATTTCATTTTTCTTATGTGCAATATATATATATATATATATACACACACACACACACAAACAATATATTTCACGTATATACAGATATTTAAAAAAAAAATCTCATCCACTGTCCCTCACCCCCCAGACTATTTATTTGCATGGTGAACGTCTTATATTTTACGGTCAGCATATTCTCTATCTCTATACTATCCTCTTCTTTTTATGCTTCTCCTATCTTCTGCCGTGATACTGTAAATTTCCCACTTGTGGGACTAATAAGGTAATTAGCTTCCCTTATCTTAAAAACAAGAAATAAAACGTTCAAGTAAAAATAAATAAATAAATAATAGAAAAACAATAAGTAAACATAAAAAAAAATATATATAAAGGATCACACCCTCGTCTTTTAGTATTTAACAAGGTAGTAATAAATGTAAATAAAAGAACTTTCACGAAAGATGAACAAATTGCTCACTTTCACATCTACTCGCAGTGTGTCTAGTTTTGAGAGTAAAAACTACACACACACACACATATATATATATATATATACATACATACATACAATTACAACAATAAAAGAAGCAGCAGCTAATTATTAACTAGTCAAACCAAGACAGGGACTAGGTTAGTTCTTTCATTTCAGAAATTTAGCCACAAATCAGGCCATTAATAATAATCACCAGGTATGGCTCAGACATTACACACGATTTGAACACTTTCAGGACAAAATGTTATTGTTTATGTTAATAGCTATCTATGGCTCTCCATAAAAGCGTACTTTGTTAAAAAAAAAAAAAAAGTTACAGTGATAATAAGGGCTGGTTTCCAACATCCAGAAAAAAAAACACAACATAAAATATGACTCGTGACGTCATAGAACAATTTCCACACTAACAGTCACGCGAAGAGAATTAGGAAACGCCACGGAACGGTATGTGCCGAAGCGTTCTGACAATCGCGACGCTAGAACGGCGGGCAGGACCCACGAGAAGCGCGGAACCGTCGCCCAGAAAGCGGCCATTCCCGGTCCGGCCGAGAAGAGCCCGCCAGGCCGACACATTACAACAAAATGGCGCGCGTTCGACCGCCTTCTATACGCGACTAACAAAACGAATGGAGCCAGCCGAGCTGCGCTCGGGGAGGATTCCCAACGTGGACGCGGTTCGAGGCGCGGACGAGAGAACAAGCCCGGCGGGCCACGGCCCCGCGTAGCGACAACTCCTCGCCGAGGAACGTAGCAGGGAACCGCCATGTTGCGGCGGCGGCGGCGGCCCGCGTTCACACGGGCGCGCAGTACTTACGTGAGATAACGGCCAAATTTTTTTGGAAAATCGTCTTCTCTTTTTCGGCGGAATTTTTAAAGAGTTGTGGGGACACCGGCGTAAGAAAGAAAGGGGGCTTCCTCGGCCATAAGCCTTGCGGGCGAACGCGTTGTAGGAGTCGAGGTGCTGCTGTCAGCGGCGCGGTCGGAGGAGGAGGAGGAGCGGCTCGGGGACGCGCCGGGAGGGGCGGGGCCTGCTCAGGGACGCGCCGGGAGGAGGGGCGGGGCCTGCTCGGCGCGCCGGGCGCACACATGGCCAAATATGGAGCGCGCTTCCGCCTGCAGCGGGCGTTTCGCAACCGCCGATCAAATGGGAAGGCGCTTTTTCATCAGCAGCGAAACTCTACACACCGCTGCAATAATGTTCATTGCAGAAACACAAACGGATGCTCTTAAATAGTGATTTTGTTTCTGAAAAAAAAACATCTTTCAGTTTAATCTCCTTGTGGGATTGCTATTTGGCCAATCGCTGCAGAGCTTCTTTTCGCGACTCAAACTTCTGCATTCCAACAGGAGAGCAGACGCAGCGCCATGTCGTGCGCACTTCCAGCCTCTCCAGGCCTGCGGCTGCTACTGAAGTCTAAAATGTGTCCATCGGCACGCTCCACCTGCAGCAAAACGTGAAACGCCTCACGGTCATGCTTGCCCAGGGTCATGCTAATCTCCTCTGCGTCGTTCCAATTTTAGGACACGTGACGCCTAAACGAGCACGTATGTCTTCACTCCCCTCCAAATACAAGTCTCCCATCCTGGCACTGCCTTTCTGGAACAGTTTGCACCCCGTACCCCTCATAGTCCTATAAAATATATAGCCCGACGTACGTAAAAGGTGTGTTTCTGTAAAAGCCAATGCTACAAATAATAAAGCTGAGTATTGTATGCAACAGAACACGCTACAGTACATGTGTGTTCTGGGAACGGAGCACCATGGGAAATATTAAAAATTCCCGCGTTCTGATTGGACAGTCTGGCAGACCCCACCCCCCTTGAAGTCTGACGGGGGATAGTGTGTGCTATTAAAAAACGTCAACTTGTGCACTGCTGTGTAGGGCAGATGCGTCGTTTGTGCGTCGATTGGTCTTTAATTGTGTTGGCTGAACAAATTTTAAAAGAGAAAACATTTTATGACGCAAACTCATTGATAATTCATTATGAACATATATTTAACAAATGCAACTGAACAAAAGTTTCAATTTCGTACGCATATACTCTACTTGCAATACAATACAATTTATACACAAAAGTGTATAAAATCTTTTTTTTTTTTTGGTAAAGTGTAAAACTGACAGGACCATGGAGAAGAGGTAAAAAGGTCAGCACACACCTTCATATACCTGCCTGATGTTGGTGTGGTGTATAGTGGTGCCAATCAAATAGCATTTAACCCTCCAAACTCCTTGTTGCTGTCATTTTTTTTTACTGCTAAATATGCACTTGGGTCTTTTTTTATATATATATAACCCTTTGACCCTTTTTACTGGCACCTGGTCCCAGCCTATTAATCTCAGGAATGTAAGTCATTAAAGGTCTGTTCCTGAGCGGGCACACAAAGGGGACAAATGTGGCTCCCCAGGTTTACTTCCTGAAACATCACAGTGTCCCAGGGGTGTTTCTAAAGAGGAAAAACAAAAATATGAATGCAAACTGGGCGTGAACTCACCATGCCACAACAAGGGAGTGTGCGGCATGTAATGACATATTTGTGCAATGTACCTGATGTCACACCCCCACCCACTTTAGCAGCCGTGCCTTACTGTCTGCCCAATTAAAAAACGAATAAGCTGATGGTGGCCATTGCAGTACAGAGTGTGGCTCATATATATAACAGCCATAACAGGCATTTTTTTTTATCTCTATCTGAATGTGTACAACGATAACAATATCCAATTTATATCCACCATAAACTTCAGTGTGTTCATTAGACGGGTTATTGCTGCTGTCTGACTCAAATGGCCGTGATGATTGACACTGATGTCAACCTACTTCTGGCACAGCATGGAAATGAAAAGAAATGTGTCGGACACACAAATGGTGCCAATAGTTTGGAAAAATTTTTTTTTGATTCATCCCTTTTAATTTCTGAGTGATTCTTATAGCGCTACCTGTTGGTGGACATGTGGCTACTAGAGGTGATAGTAACCTAGTGGGTAACACACTCGCCTATTAACCGGTAGTCCCAGGTTCAAACCCCACTTACTACCACTGTGTCCCTGAGTCCCTGACACTTAACCCTGTCACTTCTGATTGTAAGACCTGGATAAGGGCGTCTGATAAATGCCATAAGTTAAAGTTAAAGTGGAAAACTCTATTACAGCCCTTCAAATGAAGTCTGTAGTCTGAACTCTCTTGTTACCTTCACCTTTATCGTGATTCAGTTGAATTTTTAGGATATATAGGTTTTGTTGTTGTCATGTTTATACTATTCGCACGGGGGCGCTGTTGTGCATCCTCTGCACACATCACGTGGGTACGCGCTGACGTCACGTCACGCATCTGATCAGGTGACTCTCAATGTGATGCTGTCGAAGGTGTCAGCGATCGACCTGGACGGCACTCTTACTATTATGCGCTGAAAAAAAAAGAAAAATCATCGGCGTTTTATTTTTTTTACGATTTTGTTAAACGCGCGAGAAACCGACCAGTTCGAAGGGTAAGTGGGCCGCCGGCTTGGTTCGGTTCTGGTTGGTCGTGACACCGTGATGAACGCCGACAGAACCTGGTACCTTCTGCGTTTTTTTGTCGTTGTTTTTTTTTTACGTGGACCGCCGGGTTTCGTTGGTTTAAAACGCGAACTGCTTCCTCGGTGCTGGTTGTCACGGTGTACGAATGAGGAAATGGTGACATCTGTGACGCTGTGCATCACTCGGAACCACCTTCAAGAAATCGCGCATCATCATTCTTTTCCCCCCTGTGTGGTCTGTTTCACCAGAAACAGGCCCGCTGCAGCCATGACCGAGTTCTGGTTGATCTCTGCCCCCGGGGACAAGACGTGCCAGCAGACGTGGGACAAGATGACGATCGCCACCACCCGCCCGAACAACCTCTCCACCAGCAACTACAAGTTCAGCATCCCTGACCTCAAGGTGACGCTCTGCCCGGCCAAGTGCCACATGAAAAAACCGTCCTCTGTCCCTAACACCAGCTTCCTGCCCTTCCTTTGACAGGTGGGAACCCTGGATGTCCTGGTCGGCCTGTCTGACGACCTGGCAAAGCTGGACTCTTTTGTAGAAAGGTGATTTTACGAGAGGATCCTCTCATATTCGCACCCTCTAAAATAATACAGACACGCTTGTTCAGGGGTTTTTGGCCATTTAGTTTTTTTTTTGACAAGAAACTATTGTTTGGTGCTGAAAAAAATTTTTTTGGCTTCTATATTGGTCTGAATCCCAGGGTGCACCGTGTCGGTGTGTGTAGCTTTAAATGTTAATGAAGAGGAGAGAGGTAGAGGGGGCATTTGCATGAGACCATACACCAATCACAAACCTTTCCCCTTATGACGACAAGCAGAATCACCAAAGCACTCTTTACACCTATCGCCATTTCTAGCCACTGCAGGACCATAGACAGTCCCGGGGAACTCGTATTAATTTTAAATCATCTCACAAAGTAACATGTCATTGGACCTTTAATGATGGAATATCTGCATTCACGTAGAGAGGCAACTATTAGTTTTTACATGTTAATGTATATATTTGTCCTAATTAGAAATGTTACAATGTTAATGTTACAATGTTAAATGTTTATTCAAACAATATTCAAATCCAGTTCATGCTTTTGACCTCCAGTGTGGTTAAAAAAGTCGCCCAGTACATGGCTGACGTGCTGGAAGACAGTCGAGACAAAGTCCAGGAGAATCTCCTCGCGAATGGAGGTGATACATAATAATTAAATTATTATTAGGATGATAAGATTAATGTTATTTATTTTTTTATTAATTCTTTTGAATCCATGTGCATATGTGCGGTATTGTACTGGTTGCTTACGGATTCTTTTCTTTGCAGTTGACTTGATCACCTACATAACCAGGTTCCAGTGGGACATGGCCAAGTATCCCATCAAACAGTCCCTGAAGAACATCTCCGAGATCGTCTCCAAGGTACGAGACGGAACATCTTATTTTTTCCTGGAGACCGCCGTGTCTCACCGTCTTGTCGCCCTGTCATGCAGCAAGTGACTCAGATCGACAACGACCTGAAAGCCAGGGCGTCGGCTTACAACAACCTGAAGGGGAACCTGCAGAACCTCGAGCGAAAGAACGCGTAAGTGCTGCCGCAGTAACGTTCACCGCGTGCTGGAAGTCTCATTCTCCTGATTGAGTGAGTGCATGCCGTTTTTACACCACAATTAAATTCTTCATCCGCCCAAAGGTCATTAAAGTTCAAAGAACAACTTCAAACTACTGCTTGTGGGGTCATTATTATAAATAAGTGCATTTTGGTCTTCCACGGCTTCGTTTTCTTTTCCAGTGGGAGCCTGCTGACCAGGAGTTTAGCCGACATCGTGAAGAAGGAAGATTTCGTGCTCGACTCCGAGTACCTGATCACGCTGCTCGTGGTGGTTCCAAAGTGAGAATGAGAATGTTTCCTTCATTAAATTCAGAAGATGCTCGACGTGAACTCCCGAGCGAATTCTTTCCGCGATTTCTTCCGTAGGGTGAGCTATGCCGACTGGAGTAAAATGTACGAGACTCTG
Source organism: Denticeps clupeoides (assembly GCF_900700375.1). Taxonomy (NCBI): domain Eukaryota; kingdom Metazoa; phylum Chordata; class Actinopteri; order Clupeiformes; family Denticipitidae; genus Denticeps; species Denticeps clupeoides. Next base: position 8,360,363 of record NC_041726.1, on the reverse strand, counting down.
GCTGAAATGGTAGTGCCGCGATCCACCAAGTGAGTATCTGGCGGGACGCCGCCATTTGACTCTTAAAACGAGGATGGGGTGAAAGTGAAGCCGCTGTTTCTTTGCGCAGCCTGCTGTTTGAAGACGGCGACAGTGGGCTGTTCAGCGTCACCCTTTTCAGGAAGGCCATGGACGACTTCAGGCACAAGGCCAGAGAGAACAGGTATGCGCCGAGCAGCAGGATCCCGTGTCATATTTTCCTGCCGCTCTGAGTTGCCTCGAGGCACGACCTGTCGCCTCTTCTGTCGTAGGTTCATTGTGCGCGACTTCCAGTACAACGAGGAGGAGATGAAGGCGGACAAGGAGGAGATGAACCGCCTGTCCACCGACAAGAAGAAGCAGTTTGTGTGTACAGAGCTAGAGCGCCTCCGTTTCTCGGGGCTTCGCGCTTTGCGCCCTAATCTCTTGTACCTTTCACTTTCGCGCAGGGCCCACTGGTGCGGTGGCTCAAGGTGAACTTCAGCGAGGCCTTCATCGCCTGGATCCACATCAAAGCTCTTCGGGTCTTTGTGGAGTCAGTCTTGAGGTGAGTGTGTGTGTGTTAGGGATGGGCGATCCGATCCTGTTACATTACTGTACATTTTTTTGCTTTAATATTGTTGTTGGTTATCTTTTATTTTAAGAATAAGAAGTGTAGGATATCTACACATGGCCTTCAGAAAATACAACACTGCACTAAATGACTGGACATAAAAAGAAGTTAAAAGTTTTTCATAAAATAAAACTGCCAAATTTCATGCAGTGAAATATCATGCGTTTTTGTGCTCATGACAATTGTATGAAACGCATTCTGTTGGAAAGAGCACAATCGAACAGTCATATAAATAAATCCTTAAACTAAATATGCAACTGTGCTTTTATGATTAAGGTGTAAAAGAAACTTGTATAAAACTGAGTACTGTAGATTCTTCACAATCCTTGACTGTGAATGCAGATCTTGTGCAAAAAGTAGACGCCAGTTTATTATATCAGTTTATTCTCTGCAGTCAGACGTAAGCCCACCTCCTACGCACCCACAGCTACAATCGACCTCCATCTTGGTTTCAGAGCTGGCCTCCATGCAACAATAGGCCACAATGTGCACTCTGGCTTGGAGGAAGGAGGGTTGTCAGAAATTTACTTTAACAATAGTTCTCCTAGTTCTCAAATTTGAGATTTCAGAGAACATATGAAAATTAGCCATAGAGTCACTGACATGTCCTGGAATTCTTTAGTAAAAATTGTAAACTTTGTAAATAATGTTATTATGTGAAGTGAACTGAAAGTGATTGTCATTGTGATACACTGCAGCACAGCACACGGTGACACAACGAAATGTGTCCTCTACTTTTAACCATCACCCTTGGTGAGCAGTGGGCAGCTGTGACAGGCGCCCGGGGAGCAGCATGTGGGGTAAAATGTACGCTCTGCTCAGTGGCACCTTGGCGGCTCAGGATTCAAACCGGCAACCTTCTACGGGGCTGCTTCCTTAACCGCTAGGCCACCACTGCCCCACCACCAACTTGTTTGGTTTATCAGGATAACCGAATATCGGGATATCGGATCGTTGCGTGCTTAGATGCATTAATGGTTCACGTGATCTGTGGTTTGTCAGGTATGGCTTACCAGTGAACTTCCAGGCGATGCTCCTACAGCCTAACAAGAAGAACATGAAGAAGCTGCGTGAGGTCCTGTACGACCTGTATAAACATCTGGACAGCAGCGCAGCTATAATTGATGTGAGTCTCGCTGTGAAGTTACTTATTAATTTGCAATTTCTACAGAAGCTCATTTCAGCTACATTTACAGAAATCATTGTGACACATGACATGGTATTTAGGAATAAGTTCAGAATTACTAGATAAACTATGCAGTCGGAATTTCTAGAAATAACGTCAGAATTATTATTATTTTTAATGTTGTTGAAATGGACTCCTGTACATTGTTGGTATTATTGGGTCACAATAATGACCTGTTAATGATAATAAAAATACTTTTTGCAGGCCTCCATGGATATACCAGGTCTGAACTTGAGTCAACAGGAGTACTACCCCTATGTTTACTACAAGATCGACTGCAACCTGCTAGACTTCAAGTAGGATGTTGCCAGATCAGGTTTTATTGCAAATATCCTGGACATTCACCAGCTTTAACTTATTCACGGTCGTACTCTCCCCTGTGATGTATTATTTCCCTTTAATATCCCCTTCTGCTGAGTGTTTCATGGTCTCGCAACAACCAGAGGTTGTTTAAATACTTCAAACTGACGATGAAGCATAGCGCTGGAAGCTGCTTTATGGCGGCTGGTGTTTATTCAGTCAAAACGAAGATTATTCATTTTTTGGGTGCATTGCACATGATGATCCACTGACGAATGGCTTGTTCTTAGTTTGTCTTGTGGTAAGCCGAATTTCCTCACACAAGCTTACTGCATGTGATCCATAGTCGATTTACTGGGAGTGAGGAGCAAAATGTTGTGTGTTGTCATGTTTTCTGTATTGTGTTTATTTTTTGTGTTTGTGACAATTGTATGAAACGCATTCTGTTGGAAAGAACACAATCCATCCATATAAATAAATCCTTAAACTAAATATGCAACTGTACTTTTATGATGAAGGTATAAAAGAAACTTGAATAAAACTGAGTACTGTATATTCTTCACAATCCTTGACTGTGAATTTCATTTTTCTGTTATCACACATAAAAATGAAATTTTTGATCTATGAATGCATTATTAAATTGACAAATTGTTATTTTTTAAAGCAGAAATTACAGCAGTGCTTGGTTGGGCAAAACCAAACCCACATGTTCCATTTATTTCCACCAGGTGGCGCCAACGCGAACGGGATGCAACAAAATGTACATATCTGCAGGTTCTAAAAGGAAAATGGGTTACATTTCAATGACTTTAAGTATCTTTATCTGTACTAATTGTTCTGTATCTTTGCATTTGATATTTTTGTTTTTAATTGAGTTTCTTCAATCATATTAACTTTCCATCAATATTAGCAGTAGATGTAGTATTATATGTAAAATTCATAGTTTGTTCTGGGGAAAAAAAACGATGCTTAATTATTAAATAAAAACTGCTTAATTATTATTACTAAAAGAATTTGAAAGTCGCTGTATTAGACCCTTCACATTGTAGTGAGATGAAACTGCCTGTGTAAAACTTTTAAACACCGCGATAAACACATCGACAAGTTTCATCCTGCACATCAAACAATGTAAGAAATATATTTTGGATAGAAAAAAATAATTAATTAAACTTTCAAGCAGTTCACAATAAATTCAATTTCAGTTCACGAGCCAGCCATCGTGCGCATGCGTACTCAGACCGGCTCGGAACCTGGCGGGCATCGGGACCCAGCGGGCAGAGAGGCGCGCCCCCTCCCGGCGTGTATAAGAAACGTCCTGCGCCGCGGAATGAAACGCGGAGCGCGGCGGGCCAGCAGGGCAGCCCGGCCTCGTCAGTGACTCGTGTCTCTCACGCTCCTGAGCCGGACGGAACCAGGCGACGGCGGAGGATTTAACAATAAGAAATTAATTTATTTTTTAATAAAAATGTCCAACCGGCCGGGGTCCGGCGAGGGCATGGTGATCTCTCCGGCCCTCCTGCCGAATTCCGTGGCCGCGGACTGTGCGGACGGCGGAGAGGAGCTGTCCCTGGAGGAGATCTTGACGCTGTACAGCCAGCCGATCAACGAGGAGCAGGCGTGGGCCGTGTGCTACCAGTGCTGCCGCTTCCTGGCGCTGCGGCACCGGAGGAGGAACTCGGCGGAGCCCCCGCCGGGGGACCGGGGCAGGAGGGTCGAGGGACCCGCCGATGTCCGGATTAACCGAGACGGGACTGTAAAATTACAGCACCAGGGCAGCCCAGGTAACAAAACCCCCCCAGTATCGTATTTATCATGCGTTCGTGCTTCTACAATAAAAAAAAAAAAAAACCCACTAGAGCAGAAAATACGTTTTTGTTTTTTATTAATTGTGCAATCGTGCAAAAACCTTGCACTGTTGCTCGCGTTTATACGATGCGTCTCCACCGTGGCCGCGTCGTTGTCAACGCGCACATGTGACGCGTCTGTTTACCGACCTGCACCCGGTGGCAGATGCGACGTTGTTCCTGGAGGACTGGGGACGACGACTGCATATAATAAGAATAAATATTATAAATATTATCTTTTTTTTTTTTGCAAGGGGTCTTGAACCGTGGGGACTGAGGAGTGTGTCGCCTTGTAAACAATGGGGCCATGTGATTGATGTGATGTGCACCTACACCCACCTAAACAAAAGGGACTGGGCCACTCACGCGCAGGGTCCGTGCTCATGTGGCCCCAACAAGGCCACGCAAAAGTTATTATACAATCGTCGGTAATATGAATCTGCCTGGCGCATGCGGGGGCCCCGGGCCAGACCAAACTGACCTACGGGGTCCCTGGCGGAAAAAGGAAACCCGAGATGCGTCCGTCGGCATGAGAGAAGCCAGTGTCTCGGCCAGTCACGTGGTGCGAGGCCGACAGGACCGGCACATGATGAGAATCTGCACGGCCTTGATCATATGCGCCCGGGTCCTCCGCACCCTCTTGGGCCTCTATGCGTGGAATTGGTTACGGCCCTGCCCATTATTATTCTAATTATTATGGGGAACCCATGAACTTCATTAACTGGCCTGGATGTTGGGGTTTTTTGGGCGTGTGTGTGTGTGTGTGTGGGGGGGGGGGGGGTGGGGGGGGGGTGTAAATGGTGCAGAAAATCAATGTTTACTCACTGTCGGTGTGAATGTCCGGTCAAACCCCGCTGGCTGATGACATCTGTCTGCCCCGCACCCCCAGACGGCGCCATGAACCCCCACCTCGGTGAAGGTGAAGATCATTTTCAAAGAGAATTTTTCAGTCTGTTGTGGAATATCTGTTAATCAGGCCAGTTAGCCTTCTGGAAATGATGATCGAGTGGTCATTTTTACGTGCATCAAATATGTTCTGGTTTCTGTTTTATTCATTTCTTTTTCCATGGAGAGCCGACCAACAGTGGCCAGCTACCCTTCTGTCGAACAGCGGATGGTGTTCTCAAACATGTCATTTATTCCTCTCCTGGTCTCTATTATTACTGTTTTAAGGGTTTTTAAAGACTATTTTTCTCCCAAAGACTCATAACTGCAGAGAGTACAGAGGCTAAAAAGCCGTGTTTTGGCCCTTCTGGTTGGTGCAACAGACCGTTTAATTAGCCCAGGTTTTAGGTGAATGGAGCTTTGTTTCATTTGGCAACGTCAGCGTAGTTTAATGTTTTTGGGTTTCTTATGACTCCTGACTATTGCATCTGGAAAAGGATCATTTTTATCTTCATATAGTGTATTCTTCACATCTTCTATCCAATAGCACAGAAATCCAGTATCCAAAATTATTAGACCATTACCTATGATCTCTCTCTCTCTCTCTCTCTCTCTCTCTCTCTCTCTCTCTCTCTCTCTCTCTCTCTCTCTCTCTCTCTCTCTCTCTCTCTCTCTCTCTCTCTCTCTCTCTCTATATATATATATATATATATATATATATATATATAGGGCAGTGGTGGCCTAGCAGTTAAGGCAGCGCCCCCGTAATCAGAAGGTTGCCGGTTAAAAAGCAGAGGACACATTTGGTTGTGTGCACCGTGTGCTGTGCTGCAGTGTATGACAATCACTTCACTTTGACTATACAGAGCCAAAAGTGTCATTGTTTATAAAGTCACTGCTTGGTGACATGATAGTCCTTATATTCTAATGTTAGGAAATTTCTGAGGATGGACACCAGTAATCCAAAAAAAATAGTTTTTTTGTGAATGTGATATCTAATAAATAAAAAAATATTTATTTGGCCGGTTTAAAGATAAAATTTTTTGTGGGGTGTGCTTCAGGAAATACATTTACAAATTACATTACATACAACTGTTTTAGTCTTTCATACTCTGTGTCTTTAAATACTATTTCAGATAGTTCAAGAAATGTCACGATGTAAATGTAAACTATTATTGATTAAATATTTATAAGAACAAATAGTGAATTAATAGTGAAGCTGATTAGGGATATAGATATTTTTTTGCGATATTAGGTCAACCTCAGCCAACATCAATAAATTGGCAATATAATTTTTCCTGTTTGTATTATATGGATGCTTTCAACCCAGGTCGTGCTGGGCAATAGCTGAGCGGTCAATGGCTTTTGCGGCCGGCAGAGGGGCTTCGCATGAAATATTCTCCGTTTCTGCCGATTTGTGAAAGAGCGACTTGTGGAAATGTAGGCTAATCTGGAGTGGATGGCCGCTGAAACGCTGCACTGTGTCCCCGGAGGAATCTGGAACGGTCATAAGAGACGGATCTGCTTTCGTCATTTCAGACAATCGTCAGTCTATCCCGGTGGTTTTTCTCTTGAGCGTTGCGCGCTGCTGCATGCCTGATGTGGGGCAGTTTTATTTTTGGAAATTTCCGAAAACGCAATATTGTTCAGGCAGTAAAGGTTTCCACGGTAACCGTGATCTTTTCCCACTTTGAAACTGGGGGGGGGGGAGGCTGAGCTCTAGGACGCTGACTCTCCAGGAACGAATCCGATATCGAATCTCACCTTTCGCCAGTGTTGTCAAAGCATTTGAAAGAGTCGAATGTCATTGCCGCATGTGATCAGCGCGTCCCTTCAGAGCGTAAGCACTGCTTGCCATGCCGAGAAGCGGCATGTGCGCCATCTGCCATGGATTTGATTTTTGCGGCGTGGTGCGTACAGTCAACATTAGTGTCCCTCTGAATAACCGCCAGCGATACCGATGGTTAGGTTAATCGAACCTTCATGAAGACGACTCTTGGGGCTGCAGCCATGCGTGCCGAGTAGTCGTAAAATGATATTTCCTTTTAATCTGCGCATCGTGCCGAATGGCAGTGCAAGCGACCCCCCCCCCCCCCCCCCCCCCCCCCTGGTTCCCGCTGAGGTTTGACTTTAATATTTGATGATTAATATTTGATGATTCTCTGAGGTTTCCCGGGGGACTGACTTTGTGGAAAGGGACCTGGGAACGCCGCAGGATTGTCTGTTTATCCTCTATTAGTTTATTAATGCTGAGCTGAAAACCACATGAATAATAGATCAGTGATCAGGTCTTTTACGACATTGTGGTTAAGACCAAAACCATTTTTTTTCATCCTTCAGTCTTCCATGTCTGCTTTTAAGTTAATGTGAACTATGATTTCTTCATGTTAATTAACCATTAAAATGGTCAATATCTTTTCATCCCCATGAATTTCACCTCATTTATATATTAATTTTTTTTAGACTCTTTCTTTGTTTTTATTGTTCTGCTCTCGAGCTCCTTTTTTTTTTTTTTTGCTACTTTATTGCATTGGAAGTTTACTATAAAGTGCGGAAAACTACACAAGTCTTTTCCTAATTTTTTCCCTTTTTCCCTCCCCGCAGATAAATACGGATCACCCAGCACATCAGTAGAGGTGAGTCCTTTACACCAAATGATTTCTTTTTTTTTTTTTTTTTTTCTGGTTCGACTGTAAGACTGGTTTCAACCAACAAAAGATCAGTGAGTCACGGCGCTGCTAAACTCCGCGACGGGAGCGTGTACCTGGGTGCAGGTGGACACGCCCGCTCCAGCTGAGCTATGCTGTGCGTCGGGGTCGGCTGGCATGTGAAAGGGTGTGTTGTGTTGTTGACCCTGGTGAAATGCGGCGAAGATGCATGCATATTGTGCCGCCATAAGTCGAATCATTTGAATTCCTGGTGTGAAGGTGAACCTTCCAGAGGGTGTGTAGAAGGAACGAGGAACGTCCTGTTCGTTTAAGTGTGGTTGGGCTCTTAGTGGGTACAGGATGGGCACGACACTAGGGTTGACACGATTGGACATTTTGGTGGTACAATTATAGACATTAAAAATAATCACAGTTTCACGATTACCTCGATAATTTTCCTTTTCATGAGACTGCCAGACTTATGATTTTTTTTTTTTTTTTAAATAGACAGAAAGGATCACAATCACTTTTGCATTTTGTGTAACCCAGTTTGTCTGTGTCGCACACGTGCACTTTGTCAGCGCGTAACTTTGTCTGATTGTTTAAATGTTACGTATATCAGCAGGTTCCGGAGAAACGTTGTTTCGTTTCATTGTGTACCGTCTACCATGGTTGTAGCTGAAATTACAATAAAGCTCAACTTGAACTTGATCAGTAGCCTACAAGACTACATGACTAAATTATTAATTAAAAAAAATAAAATTGTCGGGCAGCTTGATCGTCGCCTTTTATGGCATTTTTATTGTACAAATTAGTGTTTTAGAAAACGCGCCTTTTAAGTGGCAATTTTGAGCCACTTTAGCATGCTCCCCATTGCCCAGTCTGGCCACAAGTTTCTTCTGCAAGCTCTTCAAAAAGCTCTTCCTGGATTTCTCCATCTGGGTATCCAAATTATTCACATACTGAAGACTTCAAACGCTTCCTAGGTGGTGTAGTCCTGTTGTTGGTTGTCTCTTGTCCCTTGGCCATGATCCATTTGGGGTGTTACTCTTTGTCTATTCTATGTCTTTGGTTCCTTTTTTTTTTTTTTTTCCTTTGTTCCTCACACATGACCAACAAAATCCTTTACAGTATAAATTGTTCCTTTCACAAATGTGATTCAGCGGTTTGGCGAGTGATCATGTGATCTCTGCACGCATGCATCTCTTCACTAGAACCTCTGTGTACAAAAGATCACCTCCTACCCCACCCGGTCCCACACACGGGCCCTCTTAGCACCAAACATGGGACAGTCAGTCCTCTCCGCCTCCCAAGCAGAGCCCATGTGATCCATTAGTCTGTTCTAACTTAGTGTTGCTATTTGAGTTTGATTTGGTAGTTTGCCTTCATGATCAGATGATATTCAGGATTAAAAAAAATAATAAAATTGTTACCATAACAGTATGATGTTTTATGGGTTCTGGTTTTGGTGAATGAAGCAGATGACCTCCTAATAAATTCTAATTTGTATCTGTAATAAGGTGGTTTTGTGTTTTAATGCGAGCCGCCTCTCCTGGTGCTGGACAATCTGGACTCGTGATTTTATATTTATTTATTTTCCCCCTCTCTGGTCGTGTTCTCCAGCCCATCCCAGCTACTGCTGGGAGATCCCGAGTCTGCCGGTCTTGTGATCCTGGTGCCGCTCTTCGGTCACGTCAGTGCTGAATCACCAGCCGGAGCCTTCCCGGATCTTATAGGCCGATTTTCTGCTCTCGCTGGATGCTAATTGGCTGACTCTTTACCGCGATTCTCAAGACTCTCCTTTCGACACTAATCTCCACGGTGTGCAGAGGTGACCTACTTCTCTCCAGAATTTATCACACGGAGCCGTGGCTGTGCTCTGAATGGTTTATATATAGATGAAGGGTCCAGTGTTGGTTTCCCTCGGCGATTGACCAGTGGCATCAGTTGGACTGTCCACATAGAACGTTTCTATAGTTACATGGCGGTAACCAACATGTTAGATCCGGCTAACAGGATTATCCCAGGCTTCAACGTTTCTGGATTAAGGTGGGATTAGGCGTGCATCTTATTGGAGTTTCTCCCCCTAACAGGTGGATTTTATTCCTTCCCTTTGACCCAGTTTGCTTGAAAGGCATGTGTGCCTGATTCGGCCAGACAGTTGCAGGTGGGAGTTCTGGTGAGGATCCAGGTTGCCGAGGGGAAAATCCAGTTTGCAGACCATTCTTGTCTGCGTTATAATAGGCCTAGGTGATGTGACCGGGCCAGTTTACGCACACGTGATTTAAACCCTCAAGGCTGGTTTTCACCGTGTCTTTCCAGCTCCACAGTGCCCTTCCTCTCAACTGACTGGAGTTGTTCTGCACAAGCCAAACTTAAATCGTTTTTTACATTTTGCATTTGGCACTGAGAAACCAGAACCAATTGTAATTTACAGACCTTTATGAACACCTCTGTTGCTACATCTAGCCCAACCAAGAACTGGATATAACTGTACTGAAAATAACTCTTTTTATTTTCACAACACTGTTCTCAGAATTCAAAATTTGAATTTTCACAGTCTTCACAGCCATGTTAGGTAAAACTGTAACGTGTTGCACACACTGCAATCTACACACTGCATGAACACTTCATTGTGGGCGTGTCTGCTATGCAGGGAGCACAGGAGCGGCAACAAATAGTTGTTTAGCCCCTTAACTCTGTTTAAACCCCTCTGATTGGCCAATGCGTTCAGGGAAAATTGGCACACTATTTTTTTTTTTTTTAAATGAGCAGCAGGAAGTGATGGACCCACAATGTGTGAAGATTGTGGCAAGCCTTAGTCCTAAGAATTAAAAGTGATTTAGTCATGATTTAGTCGCGATGTAATTGTTTGCAAAATAAAAAATATTTAATATTTTTACTGATAAACTGCATAGTAAGAGTAAGAAATTTGTAGCTGAAGTGCCGGACCAGTCCCGGGAACTTGACGGGCCTGAAGAGGCGGAACGAATCCAGTCGGTCCAGTACGGAAGCATTCCTCTATCCCCCCTGCAGTTTTAGTGACTGGTTTTAAATCGGCTCTTCTGACAACCACACGGGGGGTCCTGGCCTGGTTGCCTTAGTCCTTCTTTCGTGTTCCATTCTAGGCTGTATTATCAGAATGAGTGCATTGCTCGATCACACGAGTCTGATTATTTGCCTGAGAAAACCATGTGGAATTTCTTTCAAAAGGTTGCTTGACTCTCTTGATCGCTTGGGGACAGACATGTCCTAGGCCGGAATGTTTTGGTGGTCTGGGTGTGCTATGCAGATGCCTCCTGGAGGTGTCTGAACCTCTAACCTTCTCCATTGTGGCAGACTGACTGGCTAATGTTAAGTAGCCTCAACTGGCCTATATACAAAAAAAGAAAGATAAGTTGGAATCCAGTGTCGGTTTTTATTAGTCCCTCTGACTGGATTGTGGACGGCGAGTTGAGGTCAAAGTGGTTTGATTTTGAAGTGTACAAGTGTACACCATCTGCAGATATGAATGCACATGTACCTTAATTAAAAGAAAAATAATTCTGCCGCTATGAGGCTCTGTGTTTTCTCCCTGTAGACACATGCAAAGGTGTGAAATGGAAGTGGATGTGACGCCTGTCTGATCATGTTAGACTGTGTGGGGATCCTCTTTCCAAACTCGATATAAGTGCCTCGATTTGTACGAACGTTGACTTTAAATGCTGTAAAACGATAATCAGTGAAATGGTTTATAGTGTGTTTTTTTTTTTTTTTTTTAATCGACCGCCAAGCTTCAATCTGAAGTCTAGACCCGACGATGAATGGACGACCCAGGCGAAATGTCACGGTATTAATTTGAATGTTTTTCAGTCATGCGCTTTAGCATAACGTTGGTAGCAAGTTGCGTGCATGTGCTGGAGAGCCTCCTCGCGCATATTCGTACATCATGTGCCGCCATGTGGGTGGGTGCTTGTGTGTTTTTGAGCAGCTCTGTCATGGGAAGCGTAGCTGTAGGACACAGCTGAGTCTCTTCTGTTTATCTCTGAGGCGAGGACCACAGCAAAGTGTTTAACATGAACCGAAGACATTTTATTATATTGCATTATAATACAGTATAGAGAACCAACACTGTTTGATTATAATGCATGTAGGACATTTACAGAACATGGTCTTGTGATTTGTAAAATGATTGCTTGATAGTTATGCACATATTTACGGGGCAGTGATGGCCTAGCAGATAAGGTTGCCGGTTTGAGTCCCGATCTGCCAAGGTGCCACTGAGCAAAGCAGCGTCCCCACACACTGCTCCCCGGGCGCCTGTCACGCTGGCCCACTGCTCACCAAGGGTGATGGTTAAAAGCAGAGGATACATTTCTTTGCATCACCGTGTGCTGTGCTGCAGTGTTTCACAATGACGATCACTGCACCTTCATATGATTTTTGTCTTCCTGGAATTAAACCAAGGTGCTTATCAATCTGTCATTTTTAAGAGTTTCCTGTCATTTATTTTCTGGACGTCCCAGTATTCATTCAACTTTGTGATGACCATTAATTTTTTTTTCTCTTACAACAAATGGAATTAGAATAAACAAGTAATATTTTCAGTGGTTTTTGGTTTCTTTATTATTCTGGTGGAGGTCTTGCTCAGTATACATGTTCCCCTCCTTTCTTCCAGGCACACAAAATCTACACTAATCGAATTATAATTTTCCGTTTGTGATGACCACTGACCCACACCATTTCTATTTGTCCATTTAAAAGCTGGTTTATCTAGTGAAGAAAAGCACGCATTGTTCCCCCACACTGTCATGCCTCAATATGATGTCACAGAAGGAAGTCATAGGTGGAGACGGGAGGAAAATTAGCCTCAGAGCAGTGATGTCATGTGAGTGATGCTGAGAAAGTGGCGCTCTGTGTCTTCATTGTGTTCAGACGCTGGGGCAGAGTAACTTTCAGTCGGAGGACCGAGGGAGGACAAACAACCTATCCAACGCACGTCTCTCTGGAAACTCTGCTCATTGCGAACTAAAGTCTGCAGTTAGTCTTTAATGATTTGAGATTGAATATGACGCTAACTATGACGCTAACTATTTTTTTTTTTTTTTAACAAGAAAACGTATATTGGACTACAGCAGGTCTACCTTGCTGGAATATAATTACATTTCATGATTTAGTCTGTGGCTGCTGCTGTCTGCAAAGTGAAGGGATTGTCATTGTGAGCACAGCACACGCTGCACACAGTGAAATGTGTCCTCTGCATTTAACCATCACCCTGGGTGAGCAGTGGGCAGCCATAACAGGCGCCTGGGGAGCAGTGTGTGGGGACAGTGCTTTGCTCAGTGCGGGATGGATCGGGATTTGAACCATCAACCTTCTGATTACGGGGCCGCTTCCTTAACCGCTAGGCCACCACTGGGTCTGATATGGGTCGTTCTGAATGTTCCCAGGAGGTTCCTGCGTTCCCCAATAGGAAAAGTCCTAAATGATAGCTCCCAGAAAAGTGTTTTAAGATGGGTCCATCAAATGTTAAAATCTGGCTCCAGTAGAATATGGACTCCTGCTACTGGTTCACCATAGAAGTTTTCTCCAGTTCTTCTGAACACTCCGTGGCAGCATACTTGAATGACTGTGGAAAGTGCAATTTCAGCCTGGAGCTTGACGTTCCACATACACCTACCAACGCATGCTGTGGACTTTGTATTGTGAAACATCTGTGATGAAGGGTCTGGAAGGTATTACAGTTTAAAAATGGGAAAATTGAATTACTAATCTACTCATACAAATTTAATATTATATATTGTTTATGCAGTGGCAAAACTACCAGGTAACAGATTTGAATTCTAATCGCCCATTGGTGGCTTCTCTGTCTCTTGTCTGAGCCAAGCTGAGCTTTATTCTTTCCATCCTCCTCCTCTTTCCTCCCTGGAGTCACAAGGCTCTAAATGAAATTGTGATGTGTAATTACAGTTCTGTTTTTACTCACTCGTCCCTCGCCAGCGGGGGACCGTCTTCGTTCAGTGGACTGATGATGATCCCAGGGGGGACCTGTTCACTGCCAAGCGCACAGTCACTCACCACCGCCTGATTTGGCTCGGCGGAGTCGGCACACCTTTTTAAACTGTGGAGGGCTGAGGAAGAGTGAAATGGGAAAAGATTCCGGTTTCCTAAGCCAACTGTGGTCACGTGGCCTATTGTCCACATGGGTCCGCGAGTCAGGCGATCCCGTTGAATGGTGTGGGAACGCTGGCTTTTCCCCTTTCTCTGGTTCTCTGTGCATCTTTGTCTCAAACCTGGCGTCCACAAAGGCCTGGCTGTCTACAGCGGCCATTAATTCCGCTTCTTAGGGCGAACTGGGACTATGTTGTCTACCCTCTTAGCTGTTTTAGTGTTCGAGGTGCGAAGTGTGAACTTGAGAAGTAGGTGTGCTGCTGGAAGATCTTAAGATTTCCTTCTGGCGTCCATCTGTGGATCTGGCCCCTTGCTCTAGCATGATCTATTAGAGGATTTGGATGACATAACAGTGAGCTGCATGCCATACAGCCGGATTAAAAGTGCGATCCACGAGGGACCCGATATGATCACCCTGCAAAGGCTCCGGAAAGAGCGGAACCAATATTTACGTAGGGTTTTTTTTTTTTTTTTTGCTCCTAGATGTCTCTCTTGGCTGACTGCTCCTGAAAAATGATTTTCTTTTCCCCCGTGTGCTTGTGAACCTGTGTCTGTTTGGCCACTCCCTTTCCAAACAGAGGTTGCAGAGTCCTGTTGCAACGTGAGATAATTGTTGTGCAGCTCCTCCATCCTCAAACACGAGCTCGTGCCAATCGCCAATCGCTCTGATAAAGCCGCGGCGAGGACTGGCCCGCGTACGTCGCGTCGCCTCAAATGCTCTTTCTGTGAAGCGCAACGATCGGTTTTGACTTCATTTTGAGCGGCTGCCTCTTCCTGTTTCAGCTGTTTTCCGGACCACAATTATATTACCTTAATTGAGTCCTCGTCGTCTGCCTTTCGGCAGCTCCACCATCTCTGCAGCCGAGGCTTATTTTGGGATGATTTAAGGTGATAGGAAGCCAAATGATCTTTTGTTCGTACAACGATCAGGGCATCTGAGATCGCATGGGCATGTTTGGTCTGGTCAGGCCAGAGCATTGGGTCAAATCAATGACTTTGGTGCTCCAGTAATGATGTGCCCGGATGGACACAGTTTAACGCCAATTTAGAAATAGTAGACCTCTTAATTGATGTTCCAGACTGGTGGAACTCGTGCTTTGGTCGAAATGGGTCCACCTGTAACTCTTTTTTTTTGGTGCAATCGAATATTTCCATTGACCTCTTGGAAATTAGTAGCTACAACTGAAAAAATCTTCTTTTGGACAAGAATGTTTAGCAATTCGAAGTTAGATTTCTCAGAGTACCCCAACATAATGCTGTAATAATTATGATCTGAGTGCATGAATGGCCTCATAAATTATGTTAGTGGGAAACTAGTCATACACAAGTTGCTATGCGTTGTACAAACGTTGTTTTATTATAGTGTAACATTTCGGTTATTAATAACGGTCATTCTTGTTATACATTTTAAGATTGCACGATTCATTTTGTGTGCAACATTTTCTTAATAATATTCAATACCTGATATGCATTTCTCTCTGCTCTTTAATTAAAAAGACTACTTTGTTCCACTGATTTTATTTTATTTATTTATTTATTTATTTATTTATTTATTTATTTATTTATTTATTTTTAAATCAACCTTTTAGCCACAAATTGTTTTGTCAATTTGTACTAAGAAGGCTTAGTACGAGATCTGAACTGGGAAGTAGGAACTGATGACATGGCCTGCAATTGAACGCAGAATAAATGTGTTTCAAACTTTATGGTTTTGGTTTGTCTATCCTCTTCTATGTTGCCCGTAAATAATGACATTTGCTAACTAAGGGTCAGACCAAATGGCTGGGCCCGGAAATAATGTCAAATTTAGCTTTAAGTTTTGCTCGTTCTACATTCAATAATTGAGCATGACACTAGAACAGCACTTGTTGTATTTTTGCTCTTTTTAGCTCTAGTTAGCAGCTCCATGCTAGCCAAATGCTAACTTTAACATTTGGAAAGATTTGCCTTCTGGTGTGTGTGTGTGTGTGTGTGTATAATATATATTAGGGGTATGTATTGGCAAGGATGTGATATGTATCATGATACATGGGTCATGATACGATTATAACATGATATTGCGATAGTCTT
Source organism: Denticeps clupeoides (assembly GCF_900700375.1). Lineage (NCBI taxonomy): Eukaryota > Metazoa > Chordata > Actinopteri > Clupeiformes > Denticipitidae > Denticeps > Denticeps clupeoides. The sequence continues at coordinate 8,344,649 of NC_041726.1, read as the reverse complement.
AACATTCACCGAAATTGTAAAAACAGAGCTGATGTACAAGATGGTGGGTGGTTGTAGCCTAGTGGGTAACACACTCACCTGTTAACCAGAAGACCCAGGTTCAAATCCCACTTACTACCATTGTGTCCCTGAGCAAGACACTTAACCCTAAGTTGCTCCAGGGGGGGACTGTCCCTGTAACTACTGATTGTAAGTCGCTCTGGATAAGGGCGTCTGATAAATGCTCTATATGTAAATGTAAGATGCTGTGTACGATCTGTACGGATCACATTACATTTAATAATTCAGCCAAAACAACATAATTCTCAACTACATATTTTTTTAATTACAGATCGTTGAGTCATTGGGTATCATGATCTATAAAGCCCTGGACTACGGGCTGAAGGAGAACGAAGAGCGGGAGCTCAGTCCACCTCTGGAGCAGCTCATCGACCTCATGACCAACATGGTCGAGATGGACCGCGACCTTTGCCCTGACGAGGGCTACGAGGCCACTGAGGAAGAGGACGAAGGCGAGGAAGACGTGCCAGGCGTCTGCAACGTCCGAGGTTATCGCGATGTCCTCTCTGTGAGTTGACTGAGATCCAGAATAGACGTTTTATTTCCTCATGTTTCAGAAGGAGACCAGAGACTCGCAATCACACTGCCTCTGGTTGTCTGTCTCTTTTCCCCCTTGGGTGTCTTAAGTGTTGTTACTGGAGTCTGTATTCAGTGTATCCACACACATTAGCACTGAATGCCCCTCAGAGACACTAAGTAGCTTTACTTTTGAAGCCTTTTTATTCCGCTCATAATACATATGCTTATAAACAGACTAACAGCAGTAAAATCCATAGACAAAGCAGAGCTCTGTGTTTTATGATGGTGCAGCATACAGACGTAGTACACATGCCGACAGAGTCACCTGAAATGTCCGAAGCTTTCAGTGTAAAAACATTGCAGTCATTTTCTAATTTAGGCACTAATGGCCTTAGGGTATTACGAGT